>NC_091470.1:1800000-2035000 GCF_036971445.1 Narcine bancroftii | reverse complement strand
AAAGCAGACAGGAGTTGCCGTGACTGCGTCCGTTCACAAACACAGAACATGGGGGTGTTGTTCACGCCAAGACCGTGAAAGGGAAGGTGGAGGCGGATGGAACAGGACAGAATGTTGGGAAAGCTCTTGACTGAAGCGAGAGTGGCGGCTGGAACTGCCCGGGTCCCTTCCCTCCTCCGAACCCGCACCCTCTCCCCGCATTTGACCTCCTGCGAAGTCGCATACACTTTCAGGCAATGTTGAAAGGGTCTCGCTCCATCTCCCCAGTTCAATTTAGGAGAGAAAATCCCTCCTCATGCCGGAGGAGAGCGAGTCGGAACCGAATTCCAACCCTGGAGGTCCAGGAGTTTCATTCCTCTGGCCTCCTCACGCCCCACCCTGTCCCTCCGCCGCCCCTCACTCACAACATTCGCTCTCACTTACAGACTTTTCGCTTCTGAATATGGTCCATTTCTGCGCTGTGAATTGAACGGTTCCCCTGATTTCCGTGGCCGTCTGCACCGCCGAGTGTTGCCGGCAGGTTTTCTGGCGTTCCCTTGGAGTCGGACCCCTTCCATCCTTCCCCGTTCATTTGCAATCGCCCCCGGGTTGACGGCGGCAAAGACGACCTTCCCGGCAGGGCGAAGAACCGACGCCTTGGCCGTGCGCTGGGGAGAAAGGATCCAGGTCCACTCCCGGAGGCCCCAACTTCACGCCGGATTGTGCAGTCACTTGGTTTCAGCGAAGGAGTTTAACTCCTACCAGGGTCGTCGAATCCCAGATCCCGGAAACCGGCCTTTCGGCCCAACATCCCCATGCTCACACTTTTTCTTTCCACCCCCATCCCATTTTAAGCATTCTCTGGACCATCGGTGCTCTGTGATGAGTGAGGGGTGGCTTAAGGTGGGATGGGGGTGGAAAGAAAAGGTTTGAAAACCCCTGTTTTAATCGTCCCTCATGGACTCCTTATGTGCACGGTTTCAGAACTCCAAAGGAAATGGGCTAATGACCATTTTTTCCCAGCAAAATATTTCACTAACAATTGGGTCCAGAGCAGAGGTTCTCAACCTTCCCTTCCCACTCACGTCCCACCTGAAGCAATCCCTGACTAACCACTCTCGAAAGCACTGACCTCGACCACTCCCATCAGGATCGCATGCCTTGCCTGTCCACGAGCCTGTTGAAATGAAGCGTCTGTATCTGATTCAACAGGCATTGGCCACCCTGGGTGTCAAAAAGCAACTTGCCCCCTTTGAAGTCCCTTCCCCTCACCTTCAGTTTAAGGCAGTGGTTCTTAACCTCACATACCGCCTTAAGTAACAGAGGTGACTCACCGTGACAGAGGTGCACCAAAGAAAAGGTACAAGGACTACCTAAAGAAATCTCTTGGTGCCTGCCACATTGACCACCGCCAGTGGGCTGATATCGCCTCAAACCGTGCATCTTGGCGCCTCACAGTTCGGCGGGCAGCAACCTCCTTTGAAGAAGACCGCAGAGCCCACCTCACTGACAAAAGGCAAAGGAGGAAAAACCCAACACCCAACCCCAACCAACCAATTTTCCCCTGCAGCCGCTGCAACCGTGTCTGCCTGTCCCGCATCGGACTTGTCAGCCACAAACGAGCCTGCAGCTGACGTGGACTTTTACCCCCTCCATAAATCTTCGTCCGCGAAGCCAAGCCAAAGAAGAACCAACCATAGAACCCCTATGGCACAGGATGGACCCAAAACAGCTGCCTGGGACAAAGAGTGGAGCATGCAGGCATCCCAGCCTGAGAGGCAATTTCAAACCAGAGTTGGTCTCTGGCAGTGAAACAGTAACAGGGGTACTTGGCTTGGAGAGGGTGAGGGAGTCCCCTGTCCCCAACAATACCGAATTGCTACGCATGTGCCCAATGCGGAAACGTACGGGCCCCAGGAAGCCTCAAACTGGACATCTGGCCACCCTGACAGCACCCCTCTGTGGTCTCCGCCCCAGGCAGGTGCCTAGTTGGTCTAATGCGACATGGCATGGTCACATGGCGTGGCAAGAGGTCCTTTGGCCCAGCTTGCCCATGCTGACCAAAACGTCCGGCCCACATTAGTGCCCACCTGTCTTCATTTATATCCCAAATCCCATTGAATCCATCCCATCCATATTGTTCTTAAATGTTGCAATAGCACCTGGCTCAACCACCTCCATACACCCACCACCTCTGTGTGAAAATGTTTTGGATGTTCCTTGTGCTCATTTCCAATTTCCATGACCTGAGGTGGATTTTATCTTTCAGTGTTTTGACTGTGTAAAATCAAGTGTAGGTTTAGGCCCCTTTATTGTCCTTGCATCACACCCAGGATATATTTAGTCTGGACTCCACTAGCCCAGTGAACCGATCAAGGAGAAGCAAAAGAGAGTCCATTCAGAGACACTGAGTGTCTGTGGATCTCACCATCTTCTTCGATGGTGCTGCCACTGGTACCCCCCCCCCCCCCCCCCCCCCACATTGACCAGCAGTGTCCCTGAGCTCCGGCCATCTGCGTCTCCCTCCCTCCTTGGCCCCCGGGTCACAACTCATGATACACTCGGGGAGTTGTCACTGCTCGAAGCCCTTCGGGGGACCTTTAGGGCACCAGCACCCTCATGGACCCCGGCCCCAATCTTTAGTTTCTACGGGCCCGTCTCCAGCAGCCTGCGGCCTGTTGGAAAATATGGCAGATGCCAGAAATCTGAGATAAAAAATGTTGGAAGTACTCAGCGAGGTGGGCACTTAACAGAGAAAGAGAAGTAGATTAAGGTTTGAGGCTGTGCTTCCAGCATCTTACTTCAGTGATGTGACTTCAGCTACGATGAAGCTTGAAAAACTATGTGAGGTCCAATGAGAATCCCCAAGGGAAAAACAAAGATGGCGTCGCTGCCGGAACTGCTGTAAAGGCAGCGCAGCCACTGGTGCGGACCCACGGAGAGCAGGGAGCAGTGACACTGTGCTACTCCACAGGGTTCTACTGCCCAGTCCAACTACAGACGGCTCCATACAGGTTTTAAACGGTCTGTTAGAGGAGCTGTTGGTGGATCATCTTAAAATCCTACGACCGCGGGGTCTGCACCCAAGATGTTCGGCAGAGGCCAGGAGGGATTGTCGACTCCAAGGCACAGGGCACCAGAAAATGGGGAGAAGGAGAAGCAGAGGAGATGACCTGTGGGATGGCGACCATGGCAGCGAACCAGTGAGGGGTTCTGCGGCTGAAGAACACACAGGCGGTAAGCTATTGGTAACTCAAGGCGGGGAACCCATGCAAGCTGCTGGCGACTGCAGTCAAGGGACTCACACCAGGCTGTGGACTGCTGGAGACTGGCTCAAAACTGGCCGATGGGGTACCAGGTATTGGAACAGGGATGCAAGAGGGTGCCAAGGGCTCTGATCATATTGGAAGTTTAGATCCGGACCATGATCTGCTGATGGTTTGGACTGAAGGCCGTGCGGCTACAGAGGCTGTGGGAGGGCTGGAGGCGTATCCACGGACACTCAGTCACTCTGGGGAGACTCTCTTTTGCTTCTCTTTCTCTGAGTGTCAGAGGCATCGGGCAATTTCTGGTGATGGCAAATATTTATCTGCCTTAAGAACATTTTGTATAGCATTACTTCTGTCTTATGACGTCAATAAAAGAATTTTGAATCTTGAATCATAGGATATACAGTTAGGGTTAGCAGAAGACCATTCAGCCCTTCGAGGCTGTACCACCATTCAGAGTCAGAATTTATGGTCATGAAATGTCACAAAATTCGTTGCTTTGTGGCAGCATTACAGTGTAAATATTGCTATAAATTACATTTCAAAATCAATAAATAGTGAGGTAGTGTCTGTGCTCAGACATCTGATGGCGGAGGGGAAGAAGCTGTTTTTGTACTGCTGGGTGTTTATCTTCAGGCTCCTGTACCTTCTTCCTAATGGTAGCAGAGTGAAGAGGGCACGGCCTGGGTGCTGAGGGTCCTTGACAATAGAGGCTGCTTTCTTGAAACACCACCTCTCGTAGATATCCTCGATGGAGTGAAGACCGATGCCAATGATGTCACAGGCCGAGTTAACCCTCTGGAGTTTTTCTTGTCCTAAGTGCTGGTGTCTCTGTACCAGACAGTGATGAAACCAGCCACAATGCCTGTAGAAACGTTTGAGAGGCTCAGATCTCCTCAAACTCCTCACCAAGTATCGCCGCTGGTGAGCGAGCCTTCTTCATGATTGCCTCGACATGGAGGCTCCAGGACAGATCCTTGTGATGTTAACATCCAGGAATTTGAACTTTCTCAATGAGAAACTGAGTCATGGACTCCAGATTTCCTCCTGAAGCCCACAATCAGCTCTTTGGTTTTGCTATTGTTGAGCACAAGGTTGTACCTTAATGAACTTGTTATTATTATTACATTTGGATAATTTAGTCGATCGCCCTTCCTGGGTAGGAATGGAACTGAATTTTTTGAAAAACTCATCTACGTTAGCAATTTTAGATTCTTTGTTACCCTTTTCCTTTTCTAAATTATCGGATAATCCGTTAACGAGACCTAGGCAGAGAATATGGGCACAATTTTGGATATCATAGTTTTTCTCTTGCCAGCCAAAATATACATATTCATTATTTTCACCTTTCTTGTTAGACACAAGTTTTACGGAGTGGAACAGATTAGGTGTAAAAGATTCCAAGAAACTTTTTATTCAGGATAATTTTCCTTCTTTCAAACAATTGACAGCAAATTTTAAACTTCATAATAGACATCTTTTTAGATATTTACAAATTAGGCACTTTGTCCAGTCCAAACTTTCTGATTTTCCTCAAATTCCTGAAATAAATTGTTCTTGATGGACCCAAGAACAGCCTCAGTGACTGGGATCAAGAATGAATGAGAACGGGATTTGAATATATCACTTCCAGATGAGCACCGGGGCACCGCCCTTCATTTGATTAATGAATCTTCATTTTGTGCATGACATTCTCTTTTACAATTTAAGGTGGTGCGTAGAATACACATGTCTAAAGTTAAAAAATTAGCTCGTTTTTAATCTGACATTGATCCACTATGTGATAAATGTGAAATCTTTGAAGCTTCACTGATTGATATGTTTTGGGAGTGCCCCAAATTAAATAAATTTTGGGAACAAATTACCCAAACTTTATCAGTGATTGTTACAATCAAATTAGAACCTTGTCCCTTAATTACTTTGTTTGGTTTTCCTTCAAACGAGGTTACACCCTCGACTTCAACCCAAAAAAGAATCTTAATTTTTACCTCGTTGAAAGCCAGACAAGCAATTCTGCTGACATGGAAAGATATTTCTTCACCCACTCCTATGCAATGTTTGGAGAAATATTTATAATAATTTATTGGATTTAAGAATGGCCTCAATGGCCAGGATTACGAACGATTGGGAGTGTGATTCTCGGACTAGGATTGGGATACAACTCTTAATTTGATCAATGAATCTTCATTTGTACACACATTGTTTGCTGCAATTTTCAGTGGTGCACAGAATACTTATGTCTAAAGTTAAATTAATTCATTTTTATCATGATATAGATCCATTATGTGATAAGTTTAAAATTTGCGAAGCTACATTGATCCATGGTTTGGAACTGTCCAAACTTTAAACATTTTTGGAAAGAGATTTTCCAAACTTTATCAATAATTCTTAAGACTAAATTGGAACCATGTCCTTTGTTTGCTTCATTTGGTTTATTTCTAGAAGAGAATATATCTCTATCGACAACCCAGAAGAGAACCTTAGTCTTTGATAGCCAGTCAAACAATTTTGAAGTGGAAAGATAAGGTTTCACTCACTGACATTCAATGGTGACATGATATCACAACTTATTTAAATTTGGGGGAAAAAAGGATCTAATATTAAAGATGCAAAGTGTGAATTTGATAAAATGTGGGGCTCATTCATGGATTATTATCACAATCTGAGGATTGAAGTGGTGTGGATGCCCCAGGGACTCCCTGCCTTGTGTCTGGGGGCCATTATTCGATTCATATTTACAGTTATCTACAGATCACCTTGTTTAGAGGGAGGGGTAGATTAGTAGGGATTTTTAAAAATTTCTCATTATTAAGACTAATAAGTAATGCGGGGGGGGGGGTTAAACCACAGATTACAGATCATATCATAGAACAACGTGATCACATCAGAGAAGCATAAAATATCTTATATAAGGGAATTTTACATGTATTATTTGTGTAATTTTGGTATTCAATATTGATTTTGGACATGATACAAGTTATGATTTAATTGTTTAATTATTATAATTGTAGATTTGATGTCCTGAATGAAATAAGTTAATGTAATAATTATGGCTATGGTTCTCATTTACAATTGATATGTGACATATGTATTATACTATTTGATTTATGTTATTGTTAATTTACCTTGTGTAAAGAGTTTTTGTTAATAAAAATATTTCAAAAAGGAAAGAAATTTGGAGATATAGCATTGAAAATGTCAAGGTTGAATTTGACAAGATGTGGGGCCCATTCCTGGATTGCTATCACAATTTGAGGATTTAGTTGTGTGAATGCTTTGAGGACTCCCTGTCTGATGTCCGAGAGTCGCGATTCGATCTATATCTACTCACTAGATGTAAGTTCACCCTGTTTAGTGGGAGGGGTAGGTTTAGCGAAAACCAGGCTATATTTCAGAAGACCTCTCTTGAAGCCAGCACTCAAGGCAACCATGAAGAAGGCAAACCATTGTCTCTCATTCCTGAAGAGTTTGAGGGGATCTGTAGATACACAGATACACAGTGGAGAGCATATAGGCTGGTTACATCACAGCCTGGTTAAAAGACCCCCATCACCCTGGTCACAACCTCCTCTCACTGCTCCCTTTAGGCAGAAGGTACAGAAACCTGAAGACCAGCACCTCTAGGTTCAAGAGCAGTTTCTTTCGAACAGCCATCAGGCTTTTGAAACCTCCCCCTTTTACACTAATCAGGGCCTGCTCCAACACCACAAAAAATCTATCTGCCCTATTACAAAGTCACATTTTCCAAGGTGAATATTGATTATCTATCCATCTTATTTATTTATTGTCATAGGCAGGATTACAGGAATGGGCACTTAATGCGTATGATGGGCCATGATAGTATTGAGGGACACCACAGTTGTTGACAGAATCACAGATGGCAATCAGGAAGCATACAGGAGGGAGATAGATCAACTAGTCGAGTGATGTCACAACAAGTCAAAACATGATGCTGGATAAGATCGGCAGGTCAAACAATGTCCATTATATTGCAAAGATAAAGATACAGAACCATTGTTTCAAGCTTGAGCCCTTACTTTATTTTTTAAATATTTGTATTAATTTTAATAGAAAAAAAATCCCTTAGACATGATTTCTTACTGATTACATAATTAAATTAAATTCATAGTATCTACATAACATATCTTTCTTTGGCTTGGCTTCGCGGATGAAGATTTATGGAGGGGGTAAATGTCCACGTCAGCTGCAGGCTCGTTGGTGGCTGACAAGTCCGATGCGGGACAGGCAGACACGGTTGCAGCGGTTGCAGGGGAAAATTGGTGGGTTGGGTTTGGGTGTTGGGTTTTTCCTCCTTTGTCTTTTCTCAGTGAGGTGGACTCTGCGGTCTTCTTCAAAGGAGGTTGCTGCCCGCCGAACTGTGAGACGCCAAGAGGCACGGTTTGAGGCGAGATCAGCCCACTGGCGGTGGTCAATGGGGCAGGCACCAAGAGATTTCTTTAGGCAGTCCTTGTACCTGTTCTTTGGTGCACCTCTGACACGATGGCCAGTGGAGAGCTTGCCATATAACACGATCTTGGGGAGGCGATGGTCTTCCATTCTGGAGACGTGACCTACCCAGTGCAGTTGGATCTTCAACAGCGTGGATTCGATGCTGTCGGCCTCTGCCATCTCGAGTACTTTGATGTTAGGGATGAAGTCGCTCCAATGAATGTTAAAAAATACATATATAACATGGTATCTACATAACATATATAAATTGCAATACAGAATATAAACCATGATTATCAGGTGACATAGCTTGCTCAAAACCTCACATTCTGATGTTAATTAGGAAATAATGATAGAATTAAGAATCCCATATAGGGATTCTAAATCTTCATCCTATTCTACAATGCGATCACTATTTACTGTTTGCTATAGTCTAGTTTCCTCTAGAAATAAATAAATAAATAGATGGGTAGATAGATAGAAAGTTAGATAGATAGATAGATAGATAGATAGATAGATAAAGAGAAATGAAACCCCACCCCAATCCTACCCCTTCCACTAAACAGGGTTAACCTGCATGCATTGGTCATCCTTCAGTTTGAAGAAGACACATTGTTCATCTGTGGACATGAAGGTGACTTTGCCGCCCCATTCTGGATTCATCATAAGGTTGTTTCAGGTGCTTCAGGTAGGATTAATTTAGAAATTAAATCTACTAAAAAACTCTCCTTTATTGAGCACCTTTACCTTCTAGATTATCGGATCATTTTGTTCTCAGAGATACGTTGAGAATTTGATTTCAATTCAGGAAACATTTTGGATCCCATTGATTCTGATTAGTTAGTCCTATCTTAAAGCAATTATTTTTCTTCCTCCAATGGTCTAACTTAGGCATCCAATCTTTCTTGAATCTTTTTATCGACCATAATCTTGCCTCTTTCGAACAACTATCTGGTAAATTTAATATACCCAGATGCCATTTTTTTCCATTATTTACAGGTTATGAATTTTTTGAACTCTTTATCTTTGAGACTTCCTCAGGACTTGGAGTTTAATGTTATAGGGAAAATATATAATTTTCAATTGGACCATAAACAGTTGTTGTCTGCCCTGTATGAACAACTTTTGCTATCTTAGGATAATTCCCTGGAAAGAATAAAAAAACCAATAGGAACAAGATTTCCAGCAAATATTTTCTGAGAATAGATGGGATTCTATTTTGAGACGTGTTTATTCATCTTCTTTTTGTCCACTGTTCCAAAACCCGATCAGCGAAATTATCTTCTAAATGCGATAAATGTAAAACTGAAGATAGTTCACTGTATCATAGGTTCTGGTTTGGTCCTTCTCCTCTCAATCTTTGGGAAAGTGCATTTCATGCTCTATCTTTAGTTCTTAATATGAATTTGGTCCCATCTCCTTGTTTGGAATATGTGGCCCAAATGATCTGATATTGAATTCTTCACAATCCCACGTAGTAGCTTTCATCCCCCTCCTCCACCTCCCACCGATCACCAGACGGGCAGTACAAATGAGATGCAAAGATGCTGCCTCTCCCACTCACTCTAAATGGCTGCCTGATACGATGGCTTGTTTGTCTTTAGAAAAAAGTCTAGATGTCCCACAACTGTAATAAATGTTTATTTCCCAATTATTTCCCAAATTTTTAAGCTTAACCAATCTTTGATTCTTGCCTCTTGACTTCAAATTCTTGAATTTGATAAAATGTGGGGCTCATTCATGGATTATTAACACAATCTGAGGATTGAAGTGGTGTGGATGCCCCAGGGATTCCCTGCCTTGTATCTGGGGGCCGTTATTTTCGTATTTACAATATCTACAGATCACCTTGTTTATTTTCTTTAAATGATCAGATAATGGATGGTGTATTTTGCCAACAGCCTCTGTAGGTAGGGGTTGAATTTGAGGAATAGAATAGCTAGTTTCATTTATTCTTTGCACATTTTCTTTTTTTTAAAGGTAACGCAGGTTTTGCCATTATTGTTATTAGTACCATATAACCATATAACAATTTACAGTACGGAAACAGGCCATATCGGCCCTTCTAGTCCGCACCGATTTATGTGAAACTCCACTAGTTCCCCTACCCACTCTCTTGCCCCCTCACGCCCATGTACTCATCTAGCCTCAACCCTGCTGCAACTACCTCTTCCGGAAGATCATTCCACTCGGCCACCACTCTCTGAGTGAAGAAGCATCCTCTTATATTATTCCTAAAGTTTTGCCTCCTAACCCCTTGTTCCAATTTCCCCTACCCTCAGGGGAAAGAGCCTATTCACATCTACTCTATCTATTCCCTTCATAATTTTAAGTACTTCCATCAAATCCCCTCTCAATTTTTTACGCTCCAATGAATAAAGTCCCAATCTACTCAATAAGTTTGATTATTGTTCCATTCATGTTCATTTATCTACTTAACATTTGCTAAATGAAATTAATAAAAATATTGAAAAAGAAAAGGGAGAAATGTAGACAAAGAAAGGCTGGGTCAGCACAGTTAATGCAGCGGTCAGCGCAACCTGTTACAGCGCCAGCGACCCAGGTTTGAATCCCACGCTGTCTGTAAGGAGTTTGTACGTTCTCCCTGTGACTGCATGAGTTTCCTCCGGATGCTCCAGTTTCCTCCCACCCTTCAAAATGCACCAATGTTGTAGGTTAGTTGGGTGGCATGGGCACCCTCATGGATCCCGGCTCTGTTAACCTGCTAAATGTCTAAATTTAAATTTAAAAAATTAAAGAAATGTGAACAAACTGACTGTGCAATACAGAGGGAGAAGCAGAGGAGATGGCCCTCTGTTCCTCTACACTGTTAAGTATCCGACCATTAACCCTGTCCTCAGCCTTCTGGTTTGACCTTCTAAAATGCATCATCTCACACTTATCCAGATTCAACTCCGTTTGCCACTTTTCGTGTATGTATGTGTGTGTGTGCTTGTGTGTGTGTGTGTGTGTGCGTGTGCCCAACCCATCACAATAGATCAGCTAATTGAATGGCCACAACAACAACCTTACATTTAGCGTCAGTAAAACGAAGGAATTGATCGTGGGCCTCCTGGCTTCCCCTTCCTAAGGACAAAAAGTAATCCTCATCAAGGGGTCAGCAGCGGAGAGGATAATGGACTTCAAATTCCTGGGTGGCATCATCTCTGAAGACCTACTCTGGGGCCATCATATCAATGCAATCATGAAGAAGGTTCACCAGCGGCTAGACTTCATTAGGAGTTTAAGGAGATTTGATTTGTCACCAAAGACTTGCAAATTTCTACAGACTGACCATTTACTTCACTGTCTGGTACGGAGGTGCCAATGCACAGGACAGGAAGAGGGTACAGAGGGTCGTAAACTTGGCCAGCAATGTCACGGGCATCAGTCTTCATTTCATTAAAGACATCTTTAAGAAAGCAGCCCCTATCCTCAAAGACCTCCACCACCCAGGCCACGCTCTCTCCTCACTGCTACCATCAGGAAGGAGGTCCAGGAGCCTGAAGATGGACATCCAATGTTACAAAAACAGCTTCTTCTCCTCTGACATCAGATTTCTGAACGGACAATGACTCACACACAGCACTTTTTCCACATTTCTGCACTAGTTTTAAAACTTGTATTGACAAAATTGTAATTTAGAGTAATCTTGCACCTCGTTCTGTATAATCACTGCCGGCGCGAAACAACACATTCTAAAGTCAACTCACCCTTTAATTACACCAGGTGGTGCCATTAGAACTAAAGTGCAGCGTATGGTGTCACAGAGAAAAACAGCGCAAGGAGAGCATAACTTTGCAAATGAGTGGTCTGATCAATAGTCTGCTAATGGTGGGACAAAAGTGTTCCTGAATATAGAGGTATGATATGAGTTTTCAGTCTCGTGTATCTTCTGCCTGACGGGAAGAGAGGAGACGAGAGTTTGACCGGGGCGGGACGGGTTGCTTATCTGTTGGCTGCTTTCTGAGACAGTGAAGACAGAGATGACCAAAATAACAGGGCAGGAATAGTTGGGGATTCGAACAGAAACACAGTGAACGGTGAAGAATGAGCTAAGTTCTGGATGCACGTTCAAGAGAAATTTTTTAATCAATGTGAACTGAGCCCAGTCAGAGAGGGGAAGGGCACTACCATTTGCCATGTAGCATCTTTATCCACTCCCATCAAGAAGGAGGCACAGGTGCATCAAAATCTGGACTGCCAGACTGGGGAACAGCTTCTTCCCACAGGCTGTGAGACTGATGAACAGGGTCCTGTAACCTTGGGTCTCTTACAAATGAAACCTATAAATTATTCCAGATTTTTAAATATATATTTATTTTTAATGATATCTTTATATATATGGGTGTGTGTGTGTGTATGTGTCCATGTGCATATGTGATTATTATGTGCTGTGTGTATGTGTGTGCACCGTGATCCGGAGAAATGCCGTTTTGTCTGCTTGTACGTGTACAATCAGATGATATACTTGAACTTGAGAGTTGGAACAAAGAGGAGCAGAGGCTAGAAATGCAAATTTAAAAGACAGTGCTGGAAGTACTCTGACAGTCAGGCAGCATCTGTGGGGAGAGAATTAGAAGTTGACATTTCAGGCCATGGATCCCTCAGCAGATGAGGAAGCAAGTGGGTTTTGAAGTTGCTGAGACAGGTCGGCAGAGAGAACGGAGGGAATGTTTGTAATGTAGTGCCAGGGTAATTCTAGCACCCAGGAATGCAGGAAGCTGCAGAAAGGGACAACCCGAGCTAAGTCCATCAAGGGCTCCGACCTCTGATCCACTTCAGACATCTATGTGAGGGGTTGCCTCAAGTAGGCAGCCAACATCATAAAAGACCCCCATCACTCTGTTCGCATCCTCTTCTCATTGCTCCCTTCAGGCAGAAGTCTAGCACCTCAAGGTTCACGAACAGTCTTTTTCCAATGGCTGTCAGGGTCTTGAACCTCCCCATTCTACGCTAATCACAAGTCTCTCCAACACTGCAAGAGGACCGTCTGCAGTATTGTAATGCTACAAATGGAATTGGATGATACAGTCAATTATTCTTCAATGGAAGTTCTAGTGTCTGAGAGTCAATAACGAGAGAGAGAGAGAGGGGGAGAGAGAAGGAGAGAGAGGGGGGGGAAAGAGAGAGGGAGAAAGAGAGAGGGGGAGAGAGAGTGGGTGAGAGAGAAGGGGGAGACAGAGGGAGACAGAGAGAGCGAGATTTACAAGGGAGGAGAGGGCAACAGATTACAGGAGAGAGGGATGGAAGAGATCGCTGTTAGGAGTGGCAGAACACAAATTGCAGGACAGAGGATTAATTTGAGGAGAAAAGAGACAGTCCATTACAGGAGAGAAAGATTTCAGAAAAGAGAAATAGAAAAATTACAAGAGAGAGCATCAACGAGAAGGAAGAGTGGATTACAAGAGAGTAAAAGGGGGTTGCATTCAGAGAAAGTGTGAGTGCGTCAAGGAGTGGATCAAGAGAGAGGATTGTGCCGTCCTACTCCACAACAATTTAACCCTTCTCCCGGCAATATCTAGGTACTCACCACTCTCTGTGTAAACATTTTAAATGACCATAACAGGGTATTTCGGCCTATGAACCTGTGCCAATCAATTTACACCCAATTAACCAACAACCCCAGTACATTTTGAACGATGGGAGGAATCCGGAGCCCCCGGGGAAAACCCATGCAGTCACAGGGAGAATGTACAAACTCCTTACAGATAGCATGGGATTCGAACCCAGATCCTGATCGCTGGCGCTGTAAAGGAGTGTGCTAAAAGCTACACTAGCCATGCCACCCCAAACTTATCTCTGATGTCTCCCCTAAAACACTCCTCCACTCACCGTAAACAGATATCCCCTGCTATGTGCTAATGTCACCTAACGGAAAATGTCCACCCTATCAAAGTCCATCATAATCCTGAGAAATAATATATACAAGAGACCTGAAATATTGATATAAGAGTCCCGACAGTATTCCCAAGGACACCCAGGCAGCGGATGGTTAGTGACTCGAGGCAAGGAACCCAGGCAGGCTGCGGGCTGCTCGCGACTGCGGTCGAAGGACTCACACGGGACTGCGGCGGCTGGCTGAAGGGGTACCAGATATTGGAGCCAGGATGTGTGAGGGTGGGAGGGTGTCCCAAGGGGCTTTGGGTGCTGAAGGTTTCCTGATTGTGTCCCAAGGGGCTTTGGGTGCTGAAGGTTTCCTGATTGTGTTGGAGGTTCAGATCTGGGTTCGGGCAGCCGACGGATCGAACAGGAGCCCGTGCAGCTGCAGAGGCTGCGGGAGAACTGGAGGAGAATCCACAGACACTCAGTGTCTCTGAGGGGACTCACTTTTGCTTTCCTTTCTCTGACTGTAAGGGGTGGTGGGCAATTTCTGCTGATGGCGAAGTGCAATTTTGCATAATATTACATCTGTTTTATTACATGACAATAAAAGAATCCGGAATCTTGAAATCTTGAAGCGTAGAGTCTACAAACAGGAGGGAATAAACTGCAGAAAAGTGAATCAGTGATTGGTGGCAGAGTGAGTATGAATTTCAGAAGCGAGACAGAATCAATTACAGGAGAGAGACATTAACAATTACAGAACTGAGGGAGAGGATTAATTACAAGAAGAAAAGGAATATTAGAGACAAGAGAGAATGAAGAGGACAGAGGAATTACAGAAGAGAGAAGTTTGAATTGTGAGAGGTGGAGAATCTCTTCCAGAAGAGGGAGACACAAACACGGCTGACAGGATAAATGAGCAGAGTGAGTTCGAACCGATCACATGGGTAGGAAGGAGCTTCGATTACAGGGGTGAGGGGATCTAATTGAATGCTTTCCTCTCTAATAACTCTCTCTCTCTCGTATTTAATTGTAAGATGAGGGATTGTGAGAGACGGAAAGGGAGAGAGGGGGGCTCTCTGCTGCCATTAATTCTGAGGGATGAGAGGGGAAAAAGGAGGGAGATAGAAAAAGAGGGAGGGCAAGGTGGGGAGAGAAGGGGAGCGGGAGTGAGAGGGAGAGAAGGTGGCAGAGTGGAAATAGAAAATCAATTAGAGAGAGAGAGGGAGAGACAGTTATGATATAAGGAAAGGAGAGAATTTAAGGAGAGAGAAAAACAATTTGAGTGAGAGAATCAATGAGAGAACTGAGGGAAGGTTAATTACAGGAGGAATGGGAATGAAGGAGGACAGAGGGGTGAGTGACTGCAGCATTGATATAGGAACGAATGAGATGAAAAAATTAATTACAGGAGGGTGGGAAAGTGGATTTAATTACTTAAGAGATGGAGAAAGAGAGAGGGTTGAAGAAGAAAGATAATTAAACCTGAAAGAGCAGGAGAGAGTGAGAAAGCGAGGTAGAGTGTTTCAGTTACAGGTGAGAGAATAAATCAATCACAGAGGCAAAAGGAAAGAGTGGCTCCTTGAATGAGTGCATGAGAGAATCTGTTCCAGATGCTGCTCGGTAATGCAAGAAAGGGATTGGAGCACTGGAGAGAGATAAAGGATAAATGGATGCGGATATAATTACAAGGGTGGCAGAGAGGGAGGGGACAGGGGGAGAGCATGATGGAGGGTAAGGAAATCAGTGGAGAATCTTCACTTGGAGGAGGTAAGGGAATCTATTACTTGAAGAGAGAGAGAGAGATAGATAGAAGGAGGGAGTCAGTACCGATAGTGAGCGGAAGTAACAATTAGAGGAAAACATGAGAGACGGGGCGTTAATTCCAACAACAATCTGAAATAACTATTGAGTATGATATTCACTGTCATGAAGTGGTTTGAGAGGGTAGTCACGTTAAACTCATCCCACTTCAATTCATGTATCGCCAAGGCATCTCCATGGTGCCACACTCAACCCTGCAATACCAAGACAATGTGGCCATCCATGTCAGACTCCAACTCATTCATCTTCAACACATGGTGCCAAATACATTCATGCCCAACCCACCCCTTTGGTCTCCACTAACTGGAACCACAACTTCCTGTGTTAAAGGCCGCATTCTGTTACAATTGGCGACAGAACCTCCTCAATACTGGTGCATGCAATGAGAAATAGATCAGAGGTCAATCCACAGGACCATGAGAATGGCAGAGGCAATCACTGCCATCGACATGATCGACAGGGATCGTTGTCCAAAGAGGGCATGCAAAATCACTGAGGACCCCTTAATCCTTAAATGAGTCCCTGATTGAGTTTGTTGTTGCGGAGTCTGATGGTGGAGGGAGAGCAACTGTTCCTGAACCTGGTGGTGCGAGTCTCGTGGCACCTTCACCTCTTTCCTGATGGCAGTGATGAGAAATGGGTGGTGTGGATTGTTGGTGATCGCTGCTGCTTTCTGAAGGCAGGGCTCCCTGTAGATATTCCCATTGGTGGGGAGGGTTTTGCCTGTGATGTCCTTGGTTCTGTCCACTACCTTTTCCAGGGCTTTCTGCTCAGGGGTATTGGTGTGTCCATACCAGGCCATGATGTAGCTGGTCAGCGCACTTTCCACCACACTTGTAGAAGTTTGTCCATTGATCCAGATGTCATATCAAACCTCCACAAGCTCCTGAGGAAGTCGGACAATGAGCCAGAGTGCAGAAATTTTAAAAACCTTGGACCAGACATGTTCAATGACCTGACCTGGTCCATCCATATCAACCAGACGACCAAAAAACACTGCTCCAGGGCCTCCACTTCCTCAGAAGCCTGGTGAAAGTTGGCTTGGCCTGTATCCATCAACATCTTCTACAGGTGCACCATTGAAGGTGTCGTGTCAGGGAACATCATAGTGTGGGTCAGGGACCACTCCACCCCACAACACAAGAAACTGCAGAGGGTTGTGAATGCAACTTAAACTCCCCTCCGCTCCATCAACTCCGTCCACACTCCAACCTACAAAAAGATTCAGCCTGCCCCAACCACACCCTCTTCACCCTCCCTTCCCATCAGGAAGAAAGTTCGTGAGCACCACCAGATTCAAAAGCAGTTTTTTCCCCTGTTGTTATTAGACTCTTGAATGACCCCCCATGTCAGTTGTCTTTGCTCTGTACCAACTGATCTCTCTCTGTAACTCTGCACTTCAGTGTTTTTAACTACTGTACTATGTCTGCAAAACTGTCTGCAAAACAAACTTTCTCACTGAGGGGGGAAAGGTGACTTCGGCAACCCACCCCCACATCCCCCAATGCCGAGAGAGTTTCCGACGCTGACCCTGCATGCCCGTTTTGGTAAGTTTGAAATAGTCTTAACAAAATGATGCGAGCTTTCTCTGATCACTATTTGTTCAGTGATTACCAGTGGCGTATCTAAGGAACATAGTGCCTAATGGCAAGCACTGAAGTTGCACCCCCCTCGCCTGTTAAAACTTCCTTACACCCCCTCCTCTCCCCTCCCCTGTTCAAATTTACGCATTATGTTAAAACAAAACTTATTTATGGCAGTGCCGATGACCGGCGGAAGGCTCGATGAGGGACCAATGGCCGTCTTTGTTACCCATACTCCCCCACACAGCTGGAACTGCTCTGCCAGCCAGCTGCGAGGAGGAGTATGGGTAAAAAAGACGGCCATTGCTCCCGCATCGGTCTGTCGCCGCGAGCTGCCAGGGCGGCCCATCAGATGTGTGAGCGGAGCTCCAGTGAACTCCAGCAGTGGTGCACTCCTGCTGCCACATCAGGAGTTAGATGGGGGGGGGGGGGCGTGATGGACGGCTGGGGCTAGGAGTGAGGTGCTCTGGCACCCTCGCCTCCCCTTTAAGGTTAATGATTTTAGCCGATTATCACCTATAATCGGGGTTATTAACACAAACTATCCGTGTAGTAGCAGAAAGATGAAAACAAAAATGTATCTCATAATTCATAGCACATCAACTCAGCAGTCCTTGAAATGACGTTAGTCTGGCCCTGAATGACAGGTGAGAAATATTAATTAGACCACTACGGCAGAGGATCAGTTACAAGCCTGGGAGAAAAACTTACCATATATTTCAATAGATAAGGCGACCTTCAGATAAGCGAGACCCCAATTTCAGCCTGAATCTCCTGGTTTTAGCTCATGTTGGTGGTTTAAGACAACCCCCCCTACCCCCCAAATATTTTTATCGAATTGCCGCCAGCACAATGAAGGATGTATGAAGCAAGTTTTAAGTTAGAAGCCTCTAGAGCAGGGGTGTCAAACACAAATTCACGGAGGGCCAAAATTAAAAACTTGGACTAAGTCGAGGGCCGAACTAAATATTTATTGAAAATTTTCAACCACATCTGCATGTTTTCTCTTCTTTCAACATATGTAATGTTAAACTTTTTCTTATTAAAATAAATGTTTAATAATAGTTTTGGATAAACTCTTTCCAGAGAAGCATTAACAAATGAGAAATAAAATATTCAATAAATAATATTTCTCTATAGAGGATTTGTCAAATGTTGCTAGTGTGCTGTCGAATAGTAAAATCTGAGGGCTATTGAGAAAGTGGGAGAATAACATGATTCCTG
Source organism: Narcine bancroftii (assembly GCF_036971445.1). NCBI lineage: Eukaryota > Metazoa > Chordata > Chondrichthyes > Torpediniformes > Narcinidae > Narcine > Narcine bancroftii. The sequence continues at coordinate 2,016,846 of NC_091470.1, read as the reverse complement.
AAACAATCAAATGGGTGACTGATTGTGGGCATGAACTCTAGCAGGGTTATTTGCCATGCCCTTTTTCCATTGGTACAGATATCCTTTGATTTACACACTTTTCAAGTTTTATGCCTAATGAGCTTGTATCCAGGTGCAGGACCATTTTTAACCAGGAATATATTTATCACTGTGACATGAAACTATTGGAAGATCGTTTTATCCTGAGATTAAAGTTCATAATACTTACTCAGGCCTGTGTGCGGGAGGGCGGGGTTTGCAGGCGATCGGGTTGGACAACGACAGTGCGGGGGCATCGGCTCTCGCTGCAGGGCGGCATCTCGGCGGATCAGCGGCCCCGTCACCGTGAGTCGCGGGTCGGCCTGGGGCAGGGAGGGGGAGTGGGCAACGGTCCTGGCGAGGTCAGGCCCGAGGCCTCCGGTCCCGGGCACTGGGAAGCAGCCTTGGCTTCCCCTGACACCGGCCAGGCCCCATAACCAGAGTCCACGGTGAGACCCTGCAACGTAAACAGAGGAGGTGGGAGCGATTAGCGGGCTGACGCCAATGCATTCTGGGATTTGTTGTATTACTGTGCATGCGCTATACTGGCGCGGCGGCCAGCGGGCCACCTCTAATACATTTTTGAAATGATCTTACGGGCCAAATATAATTATATTGCGGGCCAAATTTGGCCCGCGGGCCTGAGTTTGACATGTGTGCCCTATGCCATCGGAACTCTGTAATTAGTAAGGGATTGCTTAAGGTGGGATGTGAGTGGGAAGGAAAGGGTGAGAATCACTGCTCTAGACCCAATTGTTACTGAAATATTTTGCTTGAGAAAAATTGTCATTGGCCCATTTCCTTTAGCGTTCTGAAACCGTGCACATGATGAGTCAATGAGGGATGATTAAAGCAGTGGTCTTCAAACCTTTTCTTCCCACCCACAGACCACCTTAAGCAATCCCTTACTAATCACAGAGCACCAATGGCACAGGGACGCGAGTGGAAAGAAAAAGGTTGAGAACCGTTGTATTGTGGTAACTCCACATCTGATTAAGTTAATTGTTAGGCAAGTGGTCAGAGAAGGACCCCCCCCTCCACCCCAAGAAAGGCTTAAATCACAGGAATAAAATAAGCTTCCGTCTCACTGCTCCCAATCTTACACACAGTCCTGATGTGGAATGTGGGGTCGCAGCTCCACGTTCACCCGAGTTCAGGTGCTGTCTGTGTGGAGTTTGTACGCTCTCCCCTTGTCTTGGACCAACAGGTCGGTCGCCTGATGAAGGCACCCGAACCCCCTGTTGAAACGCCGGCGTCCGGGGCGGTGGAGGAATTGGCTGAGAAGAGCGCGTTGCTCCCACCCCCCATCCCATGGTTGGAGAGGGATTAAACTGCGATCTCACGGCGCCGGGCTCATCTCCAACAAAAGGAGCGGGAGGCAGGGTCTGCCGCGCACGGAGTGAGGAAGGCATCGCCAACGAGATGTTCGGTCCGGCGTCACTGCTGAAGCGCAGACCCAGCGAGGATGGTCCCCAACTCCAGCCGCGTCTGTGCGTCCGGGAGCCGGGCGGGCTGAGTGCGGCGCTCCGATCCCCGGGATTTGGGACTCTGAGATCCCTCCACACCTCCGGCGTCTTCATTTTCACCTTCAGTGTGCATGCGCTATACTGGCGCGGCGGCCAGCGGGCCAACTCTAATATATATTTAATATGATCTTGCGGGTCAATTTGGCCCGCGGGCCAGAGTTTGACATGTGTGCTCTAGAGCAATGGATGGTAGGGAGGACGATTTATTGTGGGACACTGACGATGAAACTGAAGTCGACTCACCAGATTCAGACTGGGACCTGTATGATAACGTGTAAACAGTGAGAAGCCAGATGTGCTCGCCAGGTTCTTTGCCTCAGACAATAATGCTCCGGATTTACAAGGATTTTCTTGGTTTAACTCCACATTATGGAACCAATCAAGTGGTACCTTGAGTGGAATTTTAAGGTCATTGTTTTTGCATCTGGTTTATAGGACGACGCCCCCTTTTTTTGGGGTGTTTTTTGCAGCTTCAAGTGCCGTCTTCTCCACCAAAATATACAGTAATTACAGGATCAGTGGAATACATTGCAGGAGGGAGTGACCGGGGGGGGGGGGGGGGGGGAGGGGGGAGGTGGAGCTGGTTACAGGGGAGATAAAATCAACTGCCGCTTACAGCAACAACTATAGGAATGTGAGAGAATGAATTATCGGAGAAATCAGTCAGCCTAGCGGTTAGCGCAACACCGTTACAGTGCCAGCAACCCGGGTTCGAATCCCGCGTAAGGAGTTGGTACACTCTCCCTGTGTCTGCATAGGTTTTCCCCGGGGGCTCCAGTTTCCTTGCACCATTTGAGACGTACTGGGGGTTGTAGATTAATTGGGGTATTTGGGGTGGGGGACATTGGCTCATGGTCTGGAAGGGCCTGTTACCGTGCTGTATGTTTAAATTAAAAAAAAATAAAGATGAGATGAATTTGAAATAAGAACGTATAAAGTGGGAGGAAAACGAGGTCACCTGACGAAGGGCTCAGGCCCGAAATATTGGCAATCCTTTGACTTCTTATAGATGCTGTCATGACCTTCTGGGTTTCGCCAAAATATTTATGTACTGCACACAAAATACTGCATCCTGGTGCACAAGACAACAAACAACTCAGTCTTTCAAACTGTGAGGAGGAGTTCCCTCGTACTTAGAAAGTGAGTAAAAAGTGGCAAAGGGGTTGGGAACAGTCAGAGAGATAGAACATAGAACAGAGCGCTACAGCACAGCTCAGGCCCATTTGCCCATAATATTGTGCCCACCCATATATACATACCAAAAATATCTAAACCCTTCCGAACTCACGACCCTCTATTTTTCTTCCATCCATGTGCCTGTCTAAGAGTCTCTTCAATGCCCCTATTTTTCCAGCCTCCACCACTATCCCTGGCAAGGCACTCCAGGCCCCCACAACTCTCTGTGTAAAAAGTTTATCCCTGCCATCTCCCCTAAACTTTCCTCCCTTCACTTTGTACACATCTCCTATTCCTGCCCTGGGAACAGGTGCTGGGCGTCCACCCTATCTATGCCTCTCAGAATCTTGCAGGATGATGGTGAAAAGAGGGCTTTCTAGGAGCTATTGGCCATGTTGGAGGGCTTGTTCACAATGAAACTGGTACAGATTGGGTCGAACTTTGGATCACAGTTCTTGTGGGAAGGTGCTGGTTTTTAAAATTTTTAAAAATTTTTCACACTATGAACCATACTGACCAAAATACACACAAACATTTCCCTCTTGAATATACAGTGTCATTTTCTCCCCTTTTCCCCCTCCCTTCCCTCCCTCCTTCACCCCCCCCCTCTCCACCCATTAAACGTTCAACATATACGATATATTAAACCCATTAAACAATGTCATCACTCAATGAAAATAAACAAGAAAATTGTGTCATTTACTTTTACACACTGGGTCAGTTCATTTCGTCTTCTTCTCATTCTATCATTTTAGGGGGTGGAGGTCCGCGGTAGGCCCTCTCTGTTGTGTTCCATGTACGGTTCCCAAATTTGTTCAAATACTGTGATGTTATTTTTTAAATTATATGTTATTTTTTCCAATGGAATATATTTCTTCATTTCCATGTTCCTTTGCTGTACTCTCAGGCTCTCTTCTGATTTCCAGGTTGACATTATACATTTTTTTGCTACAATTAAGGCTATCATAATAAATCTTTTTCATGCTTCATCCAAATCGAGGTCTAGTTATTTACTTTTTATATTACTTAGAAGAAAGATCTCTGGGTTTTTTGATATGTTGCTTTTTGTGATTTTATTTAATATCTGGTTTAGATCTTCCCAAAACTTTTCCACTTTCTCAGATGCCCAAATTGCATGTACTGTTGTTCCCGTTTCCTTCTTACAGTGAAAACATCCATCTGATACTGTTGGGTCCCATTTATTTAACTTTTGAGGTGTGATGTATAGCCTGTGTAACCAATTATATTGTATCATGCGTAACCTCGTGTTTATTGTATTTCTCATAGTTCCGGAGCATAGCTTTTCCCATGTTTCATTCTTTATCTTTATGTTTAGATCTTGTTCCCACTTTTGTTTGGGTTTACAGCTTATTTCATCATTTTCTTTCCCTTGCAGTTTGATGTACATGTTTGTTATAAATCTTTTAATTATCATTCTGTCTGTAATCACATATTCAAAGCTGCTTCCTTCTGGTAATCTCAGTCTGCTTCCCAATTTGTCCTTCAACTAGGTTTTCTGTTGGTGGTATGCAAACATTGTACCATGAGTTATACCATATTTGTACTTCATTTGTTCAAATGTTAATAAATTGTTTCCCAAAAAACAATTTTCTATTCTTTTGATCCCTTTTCTCTCCCATTCTCTAAAGGAAAGGTTATCTATTGTGAAAGGGATTAGTGGATTTTGCATCAATAATAATTTTGCTAGTTGGTAATTTGTTTTATTCCTTTCTACATGAATCTTCTTCCAAATGTTGAGCAGATGGTGCAGTACTGGTGAATTCCTATGTTGGACCAGTTTTTCATCTCACTTGTAAAGTATATGTTCAGGTACCTTCTCCCCTATTTTATCTAGTTCTAATCTGGTCCAATCTGGTTTTTCCCTTGTTTGATAAAAATCCGATAGGTATCTTAATTGTGCTGCTCTATAATAATTCTGAAAGTTTGATAGCTGTAAGCCCCCTTGTTTGTACCATTTTGTTAATTTATCTAGCGCTATCCTCGGTTTCCCCCCTTTCCATAAGAATTTCCTTATTATTTTCTTTAGCTCATTGAAGAATTTCTCTGTTAAGGGAATTGGTAACGATTGAAATAGGTATTGTATTCATTTTAATTTTAATCCAATTTACCCATCCAATCAGTGTTAGTGGTAAATCTTTCCAATGTTCTAAGTCTTCTTGTCTTCTTTCTTTGGCTTGGCTTCGCGGACGAAGATTTATGGAGGGGGTAAAAAGTCCACGTCAGCTGCAGGCTCGTTTGTGGCTGACAAGTCCGATGCGGGACAGGCAGACACGATTGCAGCGGTTGCAAGGGAAAATTGGTTGGTTGGGGTTGGGTGTTGGGTTTTTCCTCCTTTGCCTTTTGTCAGTGAGGTGGGCTCTGCGGTCTTCTTCAAGATGCACGGTTTGAGGCGTTATCAGCCCACTGGCGGTGGTCAATGTGGCAGGCACCAAGAGATTTCTTTAGGCAGTCCTTGTACCTTTTCTTTGGTGCACCTCTGTCACGGTGGCCATTGGAGAGCTCGCCATATAACACGATCTTGGGAAGGCGATGGTCCTCCATTCTGGAGACGTGACCCACCCAGCGCAGCTGGATCTTCAGCAGCGTGGACTCGATGCTGTCGACCTCTGCCATCTCGAGTACTTCGACGTTAGGGATGTAAGCGCTCCAATGGATGTTGAGGATGGAGGGGAGACAACGCTGGTGGAAGCGTTCTAGGAGCCGTAGGTGGTGCCGGTAGATGACCCATGATTCGGAGCCGAACAGGAGTGTGGGTATGACAACGGCTCTGTATACGCTTATCTTTGTGAGGTTTTTCAGTTGGTTGTTTTTCCAGACTCTTTTGTGTAGTCTTCCAAAGGCGCTAATTGCCTTGGCGAGTCTGTTGTCTATCTCATTGTCGATCCTTGCATCTGATGAAATGGTGCAGCCGAGATAGGTAAACTGGTTGACCGTTTTGAATTTTGTGTGCCCGATGGAGATGTGGGGGGGCTGGTAATCATGGTGGGGAGCTGGCTGATGGAGGACCTCAGTTTTCTTCAGGCTGACTTCCAGGCCAAACATTTTGGCAGTTTCCGCAAAGCAGGACGTCAAGCGCTGAAGAGCTGGCTCTGAATGGGCAACTAAAGCGGCATCGTCTGCAAAGAGTAGTTCACGGACAAGTTTCTCTTGTGTCTTGGTGTGAGCTTGCAGGCGCCTCAGATTGAAGAGACTGCCATCCGTGCGGTACCGGATGTAAACAGCGTCTTCATTGTTGGGGTCTTTCATGGCTTGGTTCAGCATCATGCTGAAGAAGATTGAAAAGAGGGTTGGTGCGAGAACACAGCCTTGCTTCACGCCATTGTTAATGGAGAAGGGTTCAGAGAGCTCATTGCTGTATCTGACCCGACCTTGTTGGTGTTCGTGCAGTTGGATAATCATGTTGAGGAACTTTGGGGGACATTCGATGCGCTCTAGTATTTGCCAAAGCCCTTTCCTGCTCACGGTGTCGAAGGCTTTGGTGAGGTCAACAAAGGTGATGTAGAGTCCTTTGTTTTGTTCTCTGCACTTTTCTTGGAGCTGTCTGAGGGCAAAGACCATGTCAGTAGTTCCTCTGTTTGCGCGAAAGCCGCACTGTGATTCTGGGAGAATATTCTCGGCGACACTAGGTATTATTCTATTTAGTAGAATCCTAGCGAAGATTTTGCCTGCAATGGAGAGCAACGTGATTCCCCTGTAGTTTGAGCAGTCTGATTTCTCGCCTTTGTTTTTGTACAGGGTGATGATGGTGGCATCACGAAGATCCTGAGGCAGTTTACCTTGGTCCCAACAAAGCTTGAAAAACTCATGCAGTTTGGCATGCAGAGTTTTGCCGCCAGCCTTCCAGACTTCTGGGGGGATTCCATCCATACCTGCTGCTTTGCCACTTTTCAGTTGTTCGATTGCCTTATATGTCTCATCCAGGGTGGGAACCTCATCCAGCTCTAGCCTTAGGGGCTGTTGAGGGAGATGGAGCAGGGCGGAATCTTGGACTGAGCGGTTGGCACTGAAAAGAGATTGGAAGTGTTCTGACCATCGGTTGAGGATGGAGATCTTGTCGCTGAGGAGGACTTTGCCGTCTGAGCTGCGCAGCGGGCTTTGGATTTGGGGTGAGGGGCCGTACACAGCCTTTAGAGCCTCGTAGAAACCCCTGAAGTCGCCAATGTCCGCGCTGAGCTGGGTTCGTTTGGCGAGGCTAATCCACCACTCATTTTGGATCTCCCGGAGTTTGTGCTGAAGATGGCTGCATGCGCGACGGAAGGCTTGTTTCTTCTCTGGACAGGACGGCTTTGTAAGGTGAGCCTGGTGGGCAGCTCGCTTCTTTGCCAGCAGCTCCTGGATTTCCTGGCTGTTTTCGTCAAACCAGTCCTTGTTTTTCCTGGAGGAGAAGCCCAGTACCTCTTCAGTGGATTGCAGTATGGTAGTCTTCAACTGATCCCAGAGGGTTTCAGGGGACGGGTCTGGACAGGGAGTGGGAGGCGGCGGCCCCAGTCCGGGCACAGGGAGAGCAGCAGCGGCCCCGGCTCCGGTCCGGGCGAAGGGTAGACGGCGGCGGCCTCGATCCGGGCAGGAGCAAGGGGGAGGCGGCGGCCTTGGCCTCGGTCGAGTGGGGCAGGCGGAGGCCCCGATCCGGGCAGAGAGTGGGAGGCGGCGGCCCCAGTCCAGGTACAGGGTGAGCTGCGGCGGCCTCGGCCCCGGTCCGGGCAGTATGGACCGACCTAGGAGGGGAGGAAGGCCCCTCCAGCCCGGGTAAGAAACCTGTATAGGAGAAGGCCACTCCGATATAAAACCTACGACCCAAGGACCTCGCTGCCACGTCCCAGCTTGCTTGGCCACGGCACACGAACCATGGGTGTAAAGGGTGGGGCCAGTACTGCGCGCACTGCACTCCACCTAAAAGCTCCTTTGCGCAGGCCCGAGGACAGGTCCACGTCCTCCCCCTCCACGTCCTCCCCCTCCACGTCCTCCCCCTCCACGTCCTCCCCCTCCACGTCCTCCCCTCCACGTCCTCCCCCTCCACGTCCTCCCCCTCCACGTCCTCCCCCTCCACGTCCTCCCCCTCCACGTCCTCCCCCTCCACGTCCTCCCCCTCCACGTCCTCCCCCTCAAAAGATGCTCACAAACTCAAGCTAGCATGCTGGAACATCAGAACCATGCTAGACAAGGCTGACAGCCACCGACCTGAACGTCGGTCTGCCCTCATTGCACATGAACTCCTCAGACTTGACATCGACATAGCCGCTCTCAGTGAAGTCCGCCTGGCAGATGTAGGCAGCCTCCAAGAATGCGGCGCGGGCTACACACTCTACTGGTCTGGCAAGCCTTCGGATGAACGACGCCTATCTGGTGTAGGCTTCATGGTCAAGAGCTTCATTGCCTCCAAACTCGAAAACCTTCCGACAGGCCTCTCGGACCGAATCATGTCCATGCGACTCCCACTTCAAAACAAGCGTCACATCACCCTCATCAGTGTCTATGCTCCAACCCTCCAGGCGGAACCAGCAGAAAAGAACAAGTTCTACACCGACCTGCGCAACCTCATCCAACGTACCCCTACAGCCGACAAGGTTGTCATCCTGGGCGACTTCAACGCTCGTGTCGGCAAAGACTCAGAAACCTGGCCAGGAATCCTGGGCAAGCATGGCGTCGGCAAGTGCAACGACAATGGGCGCCTCCTGTTGGAGCTCTGCGCAGAACAGCGGCTCGTCATTACAAACACCCTTTTTCAGCAGAGGGACAGCCTTAAGACCACCTGGATGCATCCCCGATCCAAACACTGGCACCTCCTGGACTACATCCTGGTGCGAGAAAGTGACAAACGAGATGTGCTCCACACCAGGGTCATGCCTAGCGCGGAATGCCACACTGACCACCGGCTGGTTCGCTGCAAGCTCAACCTTCACTTCAAGCCAAAGCCCAGGAACAATAAAGCCCCCAGAAAGAGGTTCAATGTTGGAAACCTGCAGTCAGACGAAGCGAGAGGAAACTTCCAGGCAAACCTCAAAGCAAAGTCTTCTTGTAATATCTTCATTAATGGGTGATAATTTAAATTGTATAGATGGCCTAGATTATTATCCAGTTGAATACCTAGGTATTGCATTGCTTGTGTTCGCCATTGAAATGGTGATTCTTTCTTAAACTTTGTGAAATCCGTATTATTCATTGGTATCGCTTCACTTTTATTTGCGTTAATCTTGTATCCCAACACTTCTCCATATTCCTTCAATTTCTTATGTAATTCTTTTATTGATAATTCTGGTTCTGTTAAGTATACTATAATGTCATCTGCAAATAGACTGATTTTATATTCCTTCTCTTTTATTTTTATCCCTTTCATTTTACTTTCTGTTCTTATCAGTTCTGCCAATGGTTCTATAGCTAAAGTGAACAGTGAGGGAGATAGTGGACATCCCTGCCTAGTTGACCTGCTAAATTTAAATTGGTTCAATATATATCCATTTACTGTCACCTTCACCAATGGTCCCTTATATAATGCTTTAATCCAATTAATATATTTCTCTGGTAGGTTGAACCTCTGTAGTACTTTGAATAAATAATTCCATTCTACTCTGTCAAAGGTTTTCTCTGTGTCTAAGGCAACTGCCAGTGTTGGCGTCTTATTTCCTTGTACTGCATGGTTTAAGTTAATGAACTGACAGATATTGTCTGTTCGTCTTTTCTTAATAAATCCAGTTTGATCTAGTTTTACTATTTTTGGTACACAGTCAGCCAATCTGTTTGCTAATAGTTTAGCTATTATCTTACAATCTGAGTTGAGTAGAGATATTGGTCTATCCGATGCTGGTGTTAGTGGATCTTTCCCCGTCTTTGGTATTACTGTAATTATTGCTGTTTTACATGAATCTGGCATGTTTTGTGTTTCTTCAATCTGGTTCATTACTTCCAGGAGAGGAGGAATTAATAAGTCTTTAAATGTTTTATATGTCTCTTCCCGGGTGAGGACCTCATCCAGCTCTAGCCTTAAGGGCTGTTGAGGGAGCTGGAGCAGGGCGGATTCTTGGACTGAGCACTTGGCATTGAAAAGAGATTGGAAGTGTTCTGACCATTGGTTTAGGATGGAGATCTTGTCACTGAGGAGGACTTTGCCGTCTGAGCTGCGCAGCGGGCTTTGGACTTGGGGTGAGGGGCGGTACAGAGCCTTTAGAGCCTCGTAAAAACCCCTGAAGTCGCCAATGTCCGTGCTGAGCTGGGTTCGTTTGGCGAGGCTAGTCCACCACTCATTTTGAATCTCCTGGAATTTGCGCTGAAGATGGCTGCATGTGCGACGGAAGACTCATTTCTTCTCTGGCCAGGACAGCTTTGTAAGGCGAGCCTGGTGGGCAGCTCGCTTCTTTGCCAGCAACTCCTGGATTTCCTGGTTGTTTTCGTCGAACCAGTCCTTGTTTTTCCTGGAGGAGAAGCCCAGTATCTCTTCAGTGGATTGCAGTATGGCAGTCTTCAGCTGATCCCAGAGGGTTTCAGGGGACGAGTCCGTGAGGCGGATTGCATCGTCGAGCTTTGCTTTGAGGTTTGCCTGGAAGTTTCCTCTCTCTTCGTCTGACAGCAAGTTTCCAACATTGAACCTCTTTCTGCGGGGTTTACTGTTCCTGGGCTTTGGCTTGAAGTGAAGGTTGAGCTTGCAGCGAACCAGCCGGTGGTCAGTGTGGCATTCCGCGCTAGGCATGACCCTGGTGTGGAGCACATCTCGTTTGTCACTTTCTCGCACCAGGATGTAGTCCAGGAGGTGCCAGTGTTTGGATCGGGGATGCATCCAGGTGGTCTTAAGGCTGTCCCTCTGCTGAAAAAGGGTGTTTGTAATGACAAGCCGCTGTTCTGTGCAGAGCTCCAGCAGGAGGCGCCCGTTGTCGTTGCACTTGCCGACACCATGCTTGCCCAGGATTCCTGGCCAGGTTTCTGAGTCTTTGCCGATGCGAGCGTTGAAGTCGCCAAGGATGACAACATTGTCGGCTGTAGGGGTGCGTTGGATGAGGTTGCGCAGGTCAGTGTAGAACTTGTCCTTCTCTGCTGGTTCCGCCTGGAGGGTTGGAGCATAGACACTGATGAGGGTGATGCGACACTTGTTTTGAAGGGGGAGTCGCATGGACATGATCCGGTCCGAGTGGCCTGTCGGGAGGTTTTCGAGTTTGGAGGCAATGGAGTTCTTGACCATGTAGTCTACACCAGATAGGCGTCGTTCATCCATAGGCTTGCCAGACCAGTAGAGTGTGTAGCCCGCGCCGCGTTCTTGGAGGCTGCCCTCATCTGCAAGGCAGACTTCACTGAGAGCGGCTATGTCGATGTCAAGTCTGAAGAGTTCATGTGCGATGAGGGCAGACTGACGTTCAGGTCGGTGGCTGTCAGCCTTGTCTAGCATGGTTCTGATGTTCCAGCATGCTAGCTTGAGTTTGTGAGCATCTTTTGAGGGGGAGGACATGGAGGGGGAGGACGTGGACATGTCCTCGGGCCTGCGCAAAGGAGCTTTTAGGTGGAGTGCAGTGTGCGCAGTACTTGCCCCACCCTTTACACCCATGGTTCGTGTGCTGTGGCCAAGCAAGCTGAGACGTGGCAGCGAGGTCCTTGGGTCGTAGGTATGGATGGAATCCCCCCAGAGGTCTGGAAGGCTGGTGGCAAAACTCTGCATGTCAAACTGCATGAGTTTTTCAAGCTCTGCTGGGACCAAGGAAAACTGCCTCAGGACCTTCGTGATGCCATCATCATCACCCTGTACAAAAACAAAGACGAGAAATCAGACTGCTCAAACTACAGGGGAATCACGCTGCTCTCCATTGCAGGCAAAATCTTCGCTTGGATTCTCCTAAATAGAATAATACCTAGTGTCGCCGAGAATATTCTCCCAGAATCACAGTGTGGCTTTTGCGCAAACAGAGGAACTACTGACATGGTCTTTGCCCTCAGACAGCTCCAAGAAAAGTGCAGAGAACAAAACAAAGGACTCTACATCACCTTTGTTGACCTCACCAAAGCCTTCGACACCATGAGTAGGAAAGGGCTTTGGCAAATACTAGAGCGCCTCGGATGCCCCCCCAAGTTCCTCAACATGGTTATCCAACTGCACGAAATCCAACAAGGTTTGATCAGATACAATAATGAGCTCTCTGAACCCTTCTCCATTAGCAATGGCGTGAAGCAAGGCTGCGTTCTCGCACCAACCCTCTTTTCAATCTTCTTCAGCACAATGCTGAAACAAGCCATGAAAGACCTCAACAATGAAGACGCTGTTTACATCTGGTACCGCACGGATGGCAGTCTCTTCAATCTGAGGCGCCTGCAAGCTCACACCAAGACACAAGAGCAACTCGTCCATGAACTACTCTTTGCAGTCGATGCCACTTTAGTTGCCCATTCAGAGCCAGCTCTTCAGCGCTTGACGTCCTGTTTTGCGGAAACTGCCAAAATGTTTGGCCTGGAAGTCAGCCTGAAGAAAACTGAGGTCCTCCATCAGCCAGCTCCCCACCATGTCTACCAGCCCCCACACATCTCCATTGGGCACACAAAACTCAAAACGGTCAACCAGTTTACCTATCTTGGCTGCACCACTTCATCGGATGCAAGGACCGACAACAAGATAGACAACAGACTCGCCAAGGCAAATAGTGCCTTTGGAAGACTACACAAAAGAGTCTGGAAAATCAACCAACTGAAAAACCTCACAAAGATTAGCGTATACAGAGCCGTTGTCATACCCACACTCCTGTTCAGCTCCGAATCATGTGTCCTCTACTGGCATCACCTACGGCTCCTAGAACGATTCCACCAGCGTTGTCTCCACTCCATCCTCAACATTCATTGGAGCGACTTCATCACCAACATCGAAGTACTCGAGATGGCAGAGGCCGACAGCATCGTATCCACGCTGCTGAAGATCCAACTGCGCTGGGTAGGTCACGTCTCCAGAATGGAGGACCATCGCCTTCCCAAGATCGTGTTATATGACGAGCTCTCCACTGGCCACCGAGACAGAGGTGCACCAAAGAAGAGGTACAAGGACTGCCTAAAGAAATCTCTTGGTGCCTGCCACATTGACCATCACCAGTGGGCTGATATCACCTCAAACCGTGCATCTTGGCGCCTCGCAGTTCGGCGGGCAACAACCTCCTTTGAAGAAGACCGCAGAGCCCACCTCACTGACAAAAGACAAAGGAGGAAAAACCCAACACCCAACCTCAACCAACCAATTTTCCCTTGCAACCGCTGCAACCGTGTCTGCCTGTCCCGCATCGGACTTGTCAGCCACAAACGAACCTGCAGCTGATGTGGACATTACCCCTCCATAAATCTTCGTCCGCGAAGCCAAGCCAAAGAAGAAAGGAAATGTTTTATAGAATTCTATTGGGAGTCAGACCTCTCCAGGTGTTTTATTGTTCGGTAGCTTTTTTAATATATCCTGTATTTCCTCTATTTCAAATGCTTTATCAATTTGTTTTGCTCCTTTTCTTGCAATTTTGGTAGTTCAATTTTAGCTAGAAACTCATCTATTTTGTCTTCTTTCCCTTCGTTCTCAGTTTGGTATAATTGCTCGTAGAATTCCTTGAAGCTTTCATTGATCTCTGTTGGGTTATATGTAATTTGTTTGTCCTTTTTCCTTTTTTTTAAAATTTTTTTTTATTTTTTATTTTTCACACCATAAATCACATTAGCCATGATACACACTTTTTCTTTTTCACACATATACAGTGACATTTTCTCCCCCCCCTCCCTCCTCCCAACCCACCCCCCCACCCCCCCTCCCATCCATTTAAGGTACACAATCTAGGATACATTAAACCAGTCAGACAATGTTGTCACTCAACAAAAAATACACCAGAAATTCTACTGAGTCCATTCTTTTCATTTCCTTCTCCTTCCATCACCTTAGGTAATGATTGCCCCCGGTAGGTTTTCGCTATTGTATTTAATGTAAGGCTCCCATATTTGTTCGAATATTTCAATATTATTTCTTAAACTATATGTTATTTTTTCTAATGGAATACATTTATTCATATCTATATACCATTGTTGTATTTTCAAATTATCTTCCAATTTCCAGGTTGACATAATACATTTTTTTGCTACGGCTAGAGCTATCTTAACAAATCTTTTTTGTGCATCCTCCAAATCAATTCCAAATTCTTTGTTTTTTATATTACTTAGGAGAAAGATCTCTGGATTCTTTGGTATATTGTTTTCTGTTATTTTATTTAATATCTGATTGAGATCTTCCCAAAATTTTTCTACTTTCTCACATGTCCAGATTGCATGAATTGTTGTTCCCATTTCTTTTTTACATCGAAAACATCTATCAGATACTGTTGGGTCCCATTTATTTAACTTTTGAGGTGTAACGTATAGTCTGTGTATCCAGTTATATTGTATCATACGTATCATATTGTATCGTATTTATTGTATTTCTCATCGTTCCAGAACATAATTTCTCCCATGTTTCCTTTTTTATCTTTATATTTAAATCTTGTTCCCATTTTTGTTTAGTTTTACCATTTGTTTCCTCATTCTCCTTTTCTTGCAGTTTAATATACATATTTGTTATAAATCTTTTGATTATCATTGTATCTGTAATCACATATTCAAGGTTACTTGCCTCTGGCAAACTCAAACTGCTTCCTAATTTATCCTTCAAGTAGGATCTCAATTGGTAATATGCCAGCGCTGTATCTTGAGTTATATTGTACTTATCTTTCATTTGTTCAAAGGATAAGAATCTATTTCCTGAAAAACAATTTTCTATTCTTTTAATCCCTTTTTTTCCCCGTTCTCTAAAGGAAAGGTTATCTATTGTAAAAGGGAGTAACTTGTTTTGCGTCAATATTAGTTTTGGTAATTGATAATTTGTTTTATTTCTTTCTACATGAATCTTCTTCCAAATATTGAGGAGATGATGTAATACTGGAGAACTTCTATGTTGTACCAATTTTTCATCCCATTTATATAATATGTGTTCAGGTATCTTTTCCCCTATTTTATCTAATTCTAATCTCGTCCAATCTGGCTTTTCCCTTGTTTGATAAAAATCTGATAGGTATCTTAATTGTGCGGCTCTATAATAATTTTTAAAGTTTGGCAGTTGTAAGCCTCCTTGTTTATACCATTCTGTTAATTTATTTAGTGCTATCCTCGGTTTCCCCCCTCTCCATAAAAATTTCCTTATTATTTTCTTTAACTCCTTGAAGAATTTTTCTGTCAGTTGTATTGGCAATGCCTGAAATAAGTATAATATCCTTGGAAAAATGTTCATTTTAATACAGTTTATCCTTCCTATTAGTGTTAGTGGTAAATCTTTCCAATGCTCTAAATCGTCCTGTAATTTTTTCATTAGTGGATAATAATTGAGTTTATATAGTTGGCCGAGATTTTTGTTTATTTGTACACCTAGGTATCTTATTGCTTGCATTTGCCATCTAAATGGTGATTCCTTCTTAAATTTTGAGAAATCCGCATTATTCATAGGCATTGCTTCACTTTTATTTACGTTTATCTTGTAACCCGACACTTCTCCATATTCCTTCAATTTCTTATATAATTCTTTTATTGATAGTTCTGGTTCTGTTAAGTACACTATAACATCATCCGCAAATAGACTGATTTTATATTCCTTGTCTTTTATTTTTATTCCTTTTATATTATTATCTATTCTTATCAATTCTGCTAGTGGTTCTATAGCTAACGCAAATAATAAAGGTGATAGTGGGCATCCCTGCCATGTTGACCTGCTTAAGTTAAATTGATTTGATACATGTCCATTTACTGTCACTTTCGCTAACGGTCCCTTATATAATGCTTTAATCCAATTAATATACTTCTCCGGTCAACTGAATTTTTGCAATACTTTGAACAAATAATTCCATTCTACTCTGTTAAAGGCCTTCTCTGCGTCTAAAGCAACTGCTACTGTAGGTGCTTTATTCCCTTCTACTGCATGAATTAAGTTAATAAATTTACAAATATTGTCTGTTGTGCGTCTTTTTTTGATAAATCCAGTTTGGTCTAAATTTACCATTTTCGGTACATGCTCTGCTAATCTCTTTGCTAATAGTTTAGCTATTATCTTATAATCTGTGTTAAGTAAAGATATTGGTCTATATGACGCTGGTGCGAGTGGATCTTTCCCTTGCTTTAGTATTACTGTAATTATTGCTGTTTTACATGAATCTGGTAAGCTTTGTGTTTCATCAATCTGGTTGATTACATCCAGGAGGGGCGGAATTAATAAGTCTTTAAATGTTTTGTAGAATTCTATTGGAAATCCATCCTCTCCTGGTGTCTTATTATTTGGTAATTTTTTTATTATCCCTTGTATTTCTACTATTCCAAATGGCTCTGTTAATTTATTTTGTTCCTCTATTTGTAGTTTTGGTAGTTCAATTTTAGTCAGAAATTCATCTATTTTCCCTTCTTTCCCTTCGTTTTCAGTTTGGTATAATTGTTCATAGAATTCTCTAAAGTTTTCATTGATCTCCATTGGATTATATGTGATTTGTTTGTCTTTTTTCCTTGATGCCAATAACATTTTCTTAGCTTGTTCTGTCTTAAGCTGCCATGCTAGGATTTTGTGCGTTTTTTCACCTAGTTCATAATATTTCTGTTTTGTCTTCATTATGTTCTTCTCCACCTTATATGTTTGTAGTGTTTCATATTTTATTTTTTTATCTGCCAATTCTCTTCTTTTAGTTGTATCTTCCTTCATTGCTAATTCTTTTTCTATATTTACTATTTCCCTTTCCAACTGCTCTGTTTCCTGATTATAGTCCTTCTTCATCTTGGTTACATAACTTATTATTTGCCCTCTAATGAATGCTTTCATTGCATCCCATAGTATAAACTTATCTTTCACTGATTCCGTATTTATTTCAAAATATATTTTTATTTGTTTTTCAATAAATTCTCTAAAATCCTGCCTTTTAAGTAACATGGGGTTTAATCTCCATCTATACATTCTTGGAGAGATGTCCTCTAGCTTTACTGTCAATATTAAGGGTGAATGGTCCGATAGTATTCTCGCTTTATATTCTGTTTTTCTTACTCTATCTTGCATACGAGCTGATAACAAAATTAGGTCTATTCTTGTGTATGTTTTATGTCTAGCCGAGTAATAAGAATATTCCTTTTCCTTTCGGTGTTGTTTCCTCCATATATCCAAAAGTTGCATTTTTTCCATTGATTTAATTTTAATTTTGGTTACTTTGTTCTTTCTGTTAATTTTTTCCCGTTTTATCCAGATTTGAATCCAAATTCAGGTTGAAATCCCCTCCTATTAATATGTTCCCTTGCGTATTTGCTACCTTCAAAAAGATATCTTGCATAAACTTCTGATCTTCTTCGTTAGGTGAATATACATTGAGTAGATTCCAAAACTCCGAATATATCTGACATTTTATCATTACATATCTCCCTGCTGGATCTATTATTTCCTCTTCTATTTTAAATGGCACATTTTTACTAATTAATATAGCTACTCCTCTTGCTTTTGAATTATTCGATGCTGCTGTTACATGTCCTACCCAATCTCTCTTTAATTTCTTGTGCTCCAATTCAGTTAAGTGTGTTTCTTGCACAAATGCTATATCAATTTTTTCTTTTTTCAGTAAATTTAGCAGTTTCTTCCTTTTAATTGGGTTATGTATTCCATTAATATTTAAAGTCATATAGTTCAACGTAGCCATTTTATACTTTGTTTATCTTCCCTTTCCGTTTTTCCATCATTACCTTTCCTCCTTTTCCATTTCTGTTTTCTTGTTTTAAACCCTTTATAAGACAACATTCCTAAAACATCAAACATTTTCCTTATTCTCCTATTTAAAACTTCTTTAACCTCATTCTCCCCTCCCCCTCCTGAGTTGCCCTTTATCCCTTGTCGGACAACCACATCTCCCCTCTCCATTTGGATTTGCGAATTCACTCGCAAGCGTCAGCTGATTTTGCAGTGACCGTAACTCCTCCCCACCCAGCACCCCCCAGAAAAGATTTCACTTTTCATATGTAACAAAGGTCACTCTTTTAGTTCCCTCCTTATTCCCTCTATTCCATTTCCTTCCCTTATTAATTCTTGTCTATACTATCTATATTTTCCTCTAAATACAGATACATTCATGTATGCACATTATACATATACACACAATCTTGTCCATTTTCTTTCCCATTTCTGTTAAGGTCATATCTATTTTATTCATTTTCTCTTCTGTGTTGTTTATTCTTCTTCTTAAATCATTAAATTCTTGCGCTTGCCATTCTTTAAATGACTCCATGTATCCTTTAATAAGAGAAAGTATATCCTTTATCTTGCCTTTCCCTTCTTCTTCTATTTCACTGTATTCTTCCTCTTCTTCTTCCTCTGGGTTGGCCATCTGTTGTTTCTTTGTTGCCCTTTTCTTCTCTTCTTTCTTGTTTTCATTGTCTTCTGTGTTCTCTTCTTGCTGCAGGTGTTCTGCAGCTGTCGTTGCCGGCTGTGGAGATCGACTCCCCAGCTGGTCACCCCTCCCGTCAGTGTGTTTTTTTCATGCGCAGTTGCGCACTTTTACTCTGCTCCGTGAGCCATTTTTGTAGTCCACTTTCTACCGACCTGAGGGAGCGGGTTTCTTTCTCCACCGCGGGCCTCTTCGAACAGGTAAGGCCTTCTCCTTCTTCCTCCGTTGTCTTCTCTTCCTCTCTTCTTACCGTTGATTTCGATTTTTCTTTTTTTGTCGCCATCTTCTTTCCACCTTTATACTCACTTTTCTTTAATTTTTATTTCTGTGCCTTTGTGTTTTCCGACTTTTCTGGAGAGGGCTGGAGTTCACCGTCTGGCCACTACTCCATCACGTTACTCCCCTTTTGTCCTTTTTCCTTGATGCCAATACCGTTCTTTTAGTTTGTTCTGTTTTAAGCTGCCAAGCTAGTATTTTGAGTGTTTTAGTCTCCTAGCTCCTGCTTTATCTTCATTATGTTCTTCTCCACCTTATACGTTTGTAGTGTTTCGTATTTTATTTTTTGTCTGCCAATTCTCTTCTTTTTGTTGTATCTTCCCTTGTTGCAAGTTCTTTTTCTGTACTTACTATTTCCCTTTCCAGCTGTTCTATTTCCCGATTGAAGTCCTCCTTCATCTTAGTAACATAACTTATTATCTGCCCTCTAATAAACGCTTTCATTGCATCCCATAATATAAATTTGTCTTTCACTGATTCTGTATTTATTTCAAAGTACATTTTAATTTGGTGCTCAATAAATTCTCTAAAATCCTGTCTTTTAAGTAGCATGGAGTTTAATCCTTTACATCTATACGTTCTTGGTGGGATGTCCTCCAGCTCTATTGCTAATAACAGGGGTGAATGATCCAATAACAATCTAGCTTTATATTCCGTTTTCCTAACTTTCCCTTGGATATGGGCTGACAGCAGGAACAGGTCAATCCTTGAGTATGTTTTGTGTCTACCCGAATACTATGAGTATTCCTTCTCCTTTGGGTGCTGTCTCCTCCATATATCCAAAAGTTGCATTTCCTGCATTGATTTAACCATATATTTGGCTACTTTGTTGTTTCTGCTAGTCTCTTGTCCAATTTTATCAATCTTTAAATCCAAATTAAGGTTAAAGTCCCCTCCTATCAATATATTCCCCTGCGTATCTACAATCTTCAAAAAGATATCTTGCATAAACTTTTGATCCTCCTCATTAGGTGCATATATATTGAACAAATTCCAAAATTCTGAATATATCTGACACTTTATCATTACGTATCTCCCTGCTGGATCTATTATTTCCTCCTCTATTTTGATTGGTACATTTTTATTGATTAATATAGCTACACGTCTGGCTTTTGAGTTATATGATGCTTATATGTTGCGGTCACTGCCCTACCCAGTCTCTCTTTAAGTTATGTTCCACTTCAGTTAGATGCGTTTCCTGCACAAATGCTATATCAATTTTTACTTTTTTCAGTAAATTTAATAGCCTCTTCATTTTGATTTGGTTATGTATTCCATTAATATTTATAGTCATATAGTTCAACATGGCTTTGTTTACATTTCATTTCCGCTTCCTCACCACCTCCTTTCCCCTTTTTCCCATTTCCATTTCTCAGTTTTCGTTTTTTGAACGCACTGTATGACAACACTTCTAAAACATAAAATATTTCAACCATTCCCACATCTAAAATTCCCTTAACCCCAAGTGTTCCTCCCCCTCTCTGAGTCACCCCTTGTCCCTTGCTGGGCAACCACAACTCCCCTCTACATTTGGACTGTGAACTCATTCGCAAGTGTCAACTGATTTCGCAGTATATTATTTTCTCCCACCCAACCCCCTCCAGAAAAGACTTTTATCTTCACATTACAACAAAGCTCCCCCTTTTTTCTTCTTTTTCTTTTTCTTTTTATTTATTTATTTTAAATTTGACCCCTCCTCTTTTTTTCTCCCCTTCTCCCTTACTTCCCTCCTTTAGTTCTTATACATTATTTTTACATCTTTATATGTAGTTTGTCATCATTCTTTGTTCTTGTTACATCTCTTCATCTCTCTTTCTGTCCTGCAGGCGTTCTGCAAATTCTCGTGCTTTCTCTGGATCCGAGAACAGTCTGCTTTGCTGTACCGGGATAACTATTTTAAGCACCGCTGGATATCTTAACATAAATTTATAGCCTTTCTTCCAAAGGATCGATTTTGCTGTGTTAAATTCCTTCATCTTCTTAAGGAGTTCAAAACTTATGTCTGGGTAGAAAAAACATTTTTGACCTTTATATTCCAGTGGTTTCTTGTTTTCTCTCATTTTATTCATTGCCTTCTCCAATATATTTTCTCTTGTCATGTATCTCAGAAATTTTACTAAAACGGATCTTGGTTTTTGTTGTGACTGTGGTTTTGGGGCTAATGTTCTGTGTGCCCTTTCTACTTCCATTCCTTCCTGCATTTCTGGCATTCCCAGGACTTTTGGGATCCATTCTTTTATAAATTCTTTCATATCTTTGCCTTCTTTATCTTCCTTAAGGCCCACTATCTTTATATTGTTTCGCCTACTATAGTTTTCCATTATATCCATCTTCTGAGCTAACAACTCCTGTGTGTCTTTAACTTTTTTGTCCCTTCCAATTTTCTTTTTAAGTCATTCACTTCCATTTCTACCGCCATTTACCCGTTCTTCCACATTTTCTAATCCTTTCCCTACATCTGTTATGACCAGCTCTATTCTACTCACTTTTTCTTCTGTACTTTTCATTTTTCTTTTCATTTCACTAAATTCTAGTGTCAGCCATTCTTTTAATGCTTTCATTTGTTCTTGAAATTTTTTAAAATCTATGTCCATTCATTTTACCTCCTATTCCTTTGTGCAGAGCTTGGTGTTCTTCTTCTGTGTCTGCTCTTGGGTTTGTGTCTTCTACTTCTCTTTCTTGTATCTGTGTCTCTTCCAACTTTCTTGTTGAGATGCTTGTCTCAGTTTGTTGGGTATCTTTTTTTCCATGGTGTCTTGAGGTTGGTCCTCTTCTTCTGGGCTGGTTATCTGTTGTGTCTCTAGTTTCCTTTTTTCTTTCTCAGCCCTCCCGTTCCCATTGCTTCCTTTATCTTCCTGCTGGGAGCCCTGCTGTTGGGTCTCTCTCAGCTGTTCGTGCTGTGGAGTTTCACTTCACAGCTTGTCCCCTCTCCCATCGGTGTTCTCCTTGTTATGCGCAGTTGCGCACCTCTGTTGGGCTCCGTGAACCATTTTTGCAGTGCTGCGGTTAGTGGGTTGCGACACTGCTGGGTCTCCACTAACCTCAGGGAGTGGGCTCCTCTTTCCATGGCGGGTCCCTGCTTTTTCGTGCAGGTAAGTCCTTCACCTTTCTCTTCTGGTGTCTGTCCTTCTTTTCATCCCGTTGTTTTTGGCTTTTCTTTCTTAGGTGCCATTTTCTCCACACCTTTATTTTTCATTTGTTGTGATTTGTGTGTCTGGGGCTTTGCTTTTTCCTCACTTTTTTCCTTCTTTTCTGGAGAGGGCTGGTATTCTTCTATCACGTGACTCCTCATGGGAAGGTGCTGGTTGAAGCTAATTTGACAGTGGAGATGGACATAGAAAGGATGCAAAATAAAAAGCACCAAGGATGATAAATAACAGCAGAAAGGTTTACTTGGACCAGACAAAGGAACCACATGGGTCAGTCCAGGCCCAATTCAAGGTAAAATTAGCCAGTCAGGATATGGGCATTTGAGGTGCAGACATTTGGCCAAATGGTTTTCCACAGAGCTAGTGGTCCAGACAAGGTGTGACTCAACAGTCTGTCACCTGCAAAAACATTTTAACATCTCTCCACCTTTTCAATATTTCCTGTTATAATTTCTCCAGTTTCAATCTGCATGCAGCAGTTAGAGGTATCAGTGATGAACAAATGTCTCGGGGCACCATGACTGAAGCAAAGATGTGACGCTGGAGAAACTCAGCAGGTCAAACAGTGTCTTTTATAGAGCAAAGATAAAAGTACACAACCAACATTTTGGGCTTGAGCCTTTCATCAAGATATTTTATGTACCAGATATTATCAAGAAGCTGGAGAATTCATCAGTATTGTATGAGAAAATATAGTAAGGAAAAAGAGAGAACCAGTCGTGCGTGAGAGAGAGAGAGAGAGAGAGAGAGAGAGAGAGAGAGAGAGAGAGAGAGAGAGAGAGAGAGAGAGAGAGAGAGAGAGAGAGTTACAATGGAGAGGGGATCCATTCTGAGAGAAATGGAGAGTGTGGGAGAATGAAAGAGAGTGAGAGAGCTACAATGAAGAGGGGATCCATTCTGAAAGAGGTGGAGAGAGTGTGGGAGAATGAAAGAGAGTGAGAGAGCTACACTGGAGAGGGGATCCATCATGAGAGAGATGGAGAGAGTGTGGGAGAATGAAAGAGAGTGAGAGAGCTAGACTGGAGAGGGGATCCATTCTGAGAGAGATGGAGAGAGTGTGGGAGAATGAAAGAGAGTGAGAGAGCTACACTGGAGAGGGGATCCATTCTGAGGGAGATGGAGAGAGTGTGGGAGAATGAAAGAGAGTGAGAGAGCTACAATGGAGAGGGGATCCATTCTGAGAGAGATGGGGAGAGTGTGGGAGAACGCGAGAGAGAGAGAAAAGAATCGACTGCCGCTGGAAGAGAGAGTCGGAGGAGATGAATGTACACGTCAGTTACAACAGAGAGGAACTCCCTGAGACTAAAGTAAAAACGATGCTGGAGAAACAGTCAGCTTTACATAGCAAAGATACATCATCAACGCTTCGAACTTGAGTCCTTCATCAAGGTACAGAGACCTTAGTGCTTTACTCCCTGAGACGAAAGACTGGGTTAGAGAAGTAAGAGAGAAGTTGACTCTGCTACAGGAGAGCGCAAATTAATTACAATCAGGATAAAGTGAGAAAATGTCTGGAGCGAGACAGAGCTAACGACGGAGAAGAGATGAAAGCTGTGAGAGAGTGAGGCCATGAGAGGAGCATGGGAAGGAGGCACATCGAGGGGAGAGTGAGAGAGAACACAGGTTTGAGGAAGAGAGCAATGCTCCGAGCCAGGAATTACAGGAGGAACAGGGAGAGGGAATAAAATGTCACAGGGAGAAGGGAATAAAATGTCACAGGGAGAGAGAAAAAAATGTCACAGGGAGAAGGGAATAAAATGTCACAGGGAGAGAGAATAAAATGTCACAGGGAGAAGGAATAAAATGTCACAGGGAGCGGGAATAAAATGTCACAGGGAGAAGGGAATAAAATGTCACAGGGAGAGGGAATAAAATGTCACAGGGAGAAGGGAATAAAATGTCACAGGGAGAAGTGAAAAAAATGTCAAAGTGAGAAGGGAATAAAATATCAGAGGGAGAAGGGAATAAAATGTCAGAGGGAGCGGGAATAAATTGTCAGAGGGAGAAGGAAATAAAATGTCACAAGGAGAAGGGAACAAAATGTCACAGGGAGAGGGAATAAAATGTCACAGGGAGAAGGGAATAAAATGTCACAGGAAGGAGGGAATAAAATGTCACCGGGAGACGGAAAAAATGTCACAGGGAGAAGGGAATAAAATGTCACAGGTAGAAGGGAATAAAATGTCACAGGGAGAGGGAATAAAATGTCACAGGGAGAAGGGAATAAAATGTCACAGGGAGAGGGAATAAAATGTCACAGGGAGAAGGGAATAAAATGTCACAGGGAGAGGGAATAAAATGTCACAGGGAGATAGAATAAAATGTCAGAGGGAGAAGGAATAAAATGTCATAGGGAGAAGGGAATAAAATGTCAGAGGGAGAAGGAAATAAAATATCACAGGGAGAAGGGAATAAAATGTCACAGGAAGAGGGAATAAAATGTCACAGGGAGAAGGGAATAAAATGTCACAGGGCGAGAGAATAAAATGTCACAGGGAGAAGGAATAAAATGTCACAGGGAGAAGGGAATAAAATGTCACAGGTAGAAGGGAATAAAATGTCACAGGGAGAGGGAATGAAATGTCACAGGGAGAAGGAAATAAAATATCACAGGGAGATGGAAAAAAATTTCGCAGGGAGAGGGAATAAAAAATCACAGGGAGAGGGAATAAAATGTCACCGGGAGAAGGGAATAAAATGTCACAGGGAGAAGGGAATAAAATGTCACAAGGAGAGGGAATGAAATGTCACAGGGTTAGGGAATGAAATGTCACTGGGAAAGGGAATGAAATGCCACAGGGGGAGGGAATGAAATGTCACAGGGAGAAGGGAAAGAAATGTCACAGGGGGAGGGAATGAAATGTCACAGGGAGAGGGAATAAAAAGTCACAGGGAGAAGGGAATAAAATGTCACAGGGAATAGGAATAAAATGTCACAGGAGGAGGGAATAAAATGTCACAGGGAGAAGGGAATAAAATGTCACAGGAAGGAGGGAATAAAATGTCACAGGGAGAAGGGAAAAAATGTCACAGGCAGAAGGGAATAAAATGTCACAGGGAGAAGGAATAAAATGTAACAGGGAGAGGGAATAAAATATCACAGGGAGAGGGAATAAAATGTCACAGGGAGAAGGAATAAAATGTCACAGGGAGAAGGAATAAAATGTCACAGGGAGAAGGAATAAAATGTCACAGGGAGAAGGGAATAAAATGTCACAGGGAGAAGGGAATAAAATGTCACAGGGAGAAGGAAAAAAATGTCACAGGGAGAAGGGAATAAAATGTCACAGGGAGAAGGGAATGAAATGACACAGGGAGAGGGAATAAAATGTCACAGGGAGAAGGAAAAAAATGTCACAGGAGGAGGGAATAAAATGTCACAGGGAGAAGGGAATAAAATGTCACAGGAAGGAGGGAATAAAATGTCACAGGGAGAAGGGAAAAAATGTCACAGGCAGAAGGGAATAAAATGTCACAGGGAGAAGGAATAAAATGTAACAGGGAGAGGGGAATAAAATGTCACAGGAAGGAGGGAACAAAATGTCACAGGGAGAGGGAATAAAATGTCACAGGAAGGAGGGAATAAAATGTCACAGGGAGAAGGGAAAAAATGTCACAGGCAGAAGGGAATGAAATGTCACAGGGAGAAGGAATAAAATGTTACAGGGAGAGGGAATAAAATATCACAGGGAGAGGGAATAAAATGTCACAGGGAGAAGGAATAAAATGTCACAGGGAGAGGGAATAAAATGTCACAGGGAGAAAGAATAAAAAGTCACAGGGAGAGGCAATAAAATTTCACAGGGAGAGGGAATAAAATGACACGGGGAGAGGGAATAAAATGTCACAGGGAGAAAGAATAAAAAGTCACAGGGAGAGGCAATAAAATGTCACAGGCAGAAGGTAATAAAATGTCACAGGGAGAAGGAATAAAATGTAACAGGGAGAGGGGAATAAAATGTCACAGGAAGGAGGGAACAAAATGTCACAGGGAGAGGGAATAAAATGTCACAGGAAGGAGGGAATAAAATGTCACAGGGAGAAGGGAAAAAATGTCACAGGCAGAAGGGAATGAAATGTCACAGGGAGAAGGAATAAAATGTTACAGGGAGAGGGAATAAAATATCACAGGGAGAGGGAATAAAATGTCACAGGGAGAAGGAATAAAATGTCACAGGGAGAAGGAATAAAATGTCACAGGGAGAAGGAATAAAATGTCACAGGGAGAAGGGAATAAAATGTCACAGGGAGAAAGAAAAAATGTCACAGGGAGAAGGGAATAAAATGTCACAGGGAGAAGGGAATGAAATGACACAGGGAGAGGGAATAAAATGTCACAGGGAGAAGGGAAAAAATGTCACAGGGAGAAGGAATAAAATGTCACAGGGAGAAGGAATAAAATGTCACAGGGAGAAGGGAATAAAATGTCACAGGGAGAAGGGAATAAAATGTCACAGGGAGAAGGGAATAAAATGTCACAGGGAGAAGGGAATAAAATGTCACAGGGAGAAGCAATAAAATGTCACAGGGAGAGGGAATAAAATGTGACAGAGAGAAGGGAATAAAATGTCACAGAGAGAAGGGAATAAAATGTCACAGGGAGAGAGAAAAAAATGTCACAGGGAGAGAGAAAAAAATGTCACAGGGAGAAGGGAATAAAATGTCACAGGGAGAGAGAATAAAATGTCACAGGGAGAAGGAATAAAATGTCACAGGAAGAGGGAATAAAATGTCACAGGGAGAAGGGAATAAAATGTGACAGGAAGAGGGAATAAAATGTCACAGGGAGAAGGGAATAAAATGTCACAGGGAGAAGGGAATAAAATGTCACAGGGAGAAGGGAATAAAATGTCACAGGGAGAGGGAATAAAATGTCACAGAGAGAAGTGACAAAAATGTCAAAGTGAGAAGGGAATAAAATATCAGAGGGAGAAGGGAATAAAATGTCAGAGGGAGCGGGAATAAAATGTCAGAGGGAGAAGGAAATAAAATGTCACAAGGAGAAGGGAACAAAATGTCACAGGGAGAGGGAATAAAATATCACAGGGAGAAGGGAATAAAATGTCACAGGAAGGAGGGAATAAAATGTCACCGGGAGACGGAAAAAATGTCACAGGGAGAAGGGAATAAAATGTCACAGGTAGAAGGGAATAAAATGTCACAGGGAGAAGGAATAAAATGTCACAGAGAGAAGGGAATAAAATGTCACAGGGAGATGGAATGAAATGTCACAGTGAGAAGGAAATAAAATATCACAGGGAGATGGAAAAAAATTTCGCAGGGAGAGGGAATAAAAAATCACAGGGAGAGGGAATAAAATGTCACAGGGAGAAAGAATAAAAAGTCACAGGGAGAGGCAATAAAATTTCACAGGGAGAGGGAATAAAATGACACGGGGAGAGGGAATAAAATGTTACGGGAGAAGCGAATAAAATGTCACAGGGAGAAGGGAATAAAAGGTCACAGGGAAAGGGAATGAAATGTCACAGGGGGAGGGAATGAAATGTCACAGGGAGAAGGGAAAGAAATGTCACAGGGGGAGGGAATGTAATGTCACAGGGAGAGGGAATAAAAAGTCACAGGGAGAAGGGAATAAAATGTCACAGGGTGAAAGAAAAAAATGTCACAGGGAGAGGGAATAAAATGTCACAGAGGGAAGGGATTAAAATGTCAGAGGGAGAAGGGAATAAAATGACACAGGGAGAGGGAATAAAATGTCACAGGGAGAAGGGATTAAAATGTCAGAGGGAGAAGGGAATAAAATGTCACAGGGAGAAGGGAATAAAATGTCACATGGAGAGGGAATAAAAAGTCACAGGGAGAAGGAAATAAAATGTCACAGGGAGAAGGGAATGAAATGTCACAGGGAGAAGGGAATAAAATATCAGAGGGAGAAGGGAATAAAATGTCAGAGGGGGAAGGAAATAAAATGTCACAAGGAGAAGGGAACAAAATGTCACAGGGAGAGGGAATAAAATGTCACAGGGAGAAGGGAATAAAATGTCACAGGAAGGAGGGAATAAAATGTCACAGGGAGAAGGGAAAAAATGTCACAGGGAGAAGGGAATAAAATGTCACAGGTAGAAGGGAATAAAATGTCACAGGGAGAAGGAATAAATTGTAACAGGGAGAGGGAATAAAATGTCACAGGGAGAGGGAATAAAATGTCACAGGGAGAAGGCATAAAATGTCACAGGGAGAAGGAATAAAATGTCACAGGGAGAAGGAATAAAATGTCACAGGGAGAAGGGAATAAAATGTCACAGGGAGAAGGGAATAAAATGTCACAGGGAGAAGGAAAAAAATGTCACAGGGAGAAGTAAATAAAATGTCACAGGGAGAAGGGAATGAAATGACACAGGGAGAGAGAAAGAAATGTCACAGGGAGAAGGGAATAAAATGTCACAGGGAGAGAGAAAGAAATGTCACAGGGAGAAGGGAATAAAATGTCACAGGGAGAGAGAATAAAATGTCACAGGGAGAAGGAATAAAATGTCACAGGGAAAAGGGAATAAAATGTCAGAGGGAGAAGGGAATAAAATGTCACAGGGAGCGGGAATAAAATATCAGAGGGAGAAGGGAATTAAAATGTCACAGGGAGAAGGGAATAAAATGACACAGGGAGAAGTGAAAAAAATGTCAAAGTGAGAAGGAAATAAAATATCAGAGGGTGAAGGGAATAAAATGTCAGAGGGAGCGGGAATAAAATGTCAGAGGGAGAAGGAAATAAAATGTCACAAGGAGAAGGGAACAAAATGTCACAGGGAGAGGGAATAAAATGTCACAGGGAGAAGGGAATAAAATGTCACAGGAAGGAGGGATTAAAATGTCACAGGGAGAACGGAAAAAATGTCACAGGGAGAAGGGAATAAAATGTCACAGGTAGAAGGGAATAAAATGTCACAGTGAGAAGGGAATAAAATGTCACAGGGCGAGAGAATAAAATGTCACAGGGAGAAGGAATAAAATGTCACAGGGAGAAGGGAATAAAATGTCACAGGGAGAAGGGAATAAAATGTAACAGGGAGAGGGAATGAAATGTCACAGGGAGAAGGGAATAAAATGTCACAGGGAGAAGGGAATAAAATGTAACAGGGAGAAGGAATAAAATGTCACAGGGAGAAGGGAATAAAATGTCACAGGGTGAGAGAATAAAATGTCACAGGGAGAAGGAATAAAATGTCACAGGGAGAAGGGAATAAAATGTCACAGGGAGAAGAGAATAAAATGTAACAGGAAGAGGGAATAAAATGTCACAGGGAGAAGGGAATAAAATGTCACAGGGAGAAGCGAATAAAATGTCACAGGGAGAATGAAATAAAATATTACAGGGAGATGGAATAAAATTTCACAGGGAGAGGGAATAAAAAATCACAGGGAGAGGGAATAAAATGTCACAGGGAGTGGGAATAAAATGTCACGGGGAGAGGGAATGAAATGACACAGGGAGAAGGGAATAAAAGGTCACAGGAAGAGGGAATAAAATGTCACAGTGAGAGGGAATAAAATGTCACAGGGAGAAGGGAATAAAATGTCACAGGGCGAGAGAATAAAATGTCACAGGGAGAAGGAATAAAATGTCACAGGGAGAAGGGAATAAAATGTCACAGGGAGAAGGGAATAAAATGTAACAGGGAGAGGGAATGAAATGTCACAGGGAGAAGGGAATAAAATGTCACAGGGAGAAGGGAATAAAATGTAACAGGGAGAAGGAATAAAATGTCACAGGGAGAAGGGAATAAAATGTCACAGGGAGAAGGGAATAAAATGTCACAGGCAGAAGAGAATAAATGTCACAGGGAGAAGGGAATAAAATGTCACAGGGCGAGAGAATAAAATGTCACAGGGAGATGGAATAAAATGTCACAGGGAGAAGGGAATAAAATGTCACAGGGAGAAGGGAATAAAATGTCACAGGGCGAGAGAAAATAAAATGTCACAGGGAGAGGGAATGAAATGTCACAGGGAGAAGGAAATAAAATGTCACAGGGAGAAGGGAATAAAATATTACAGGGAGATGGAATAAAATTTCACAGGGAGAGGGAATAAAAAATCACAGGGAGAGGGAATAAAATGTCACAGGGAGTGGGAATAAAATGTCACGGGGAGAGGGAATGAAATGACACAGGGAGAAGGGAATAAAATATCCCAAGGAGAGGGAATAAGATGTCACAGGGGGAGGGAATGAAATGTCACAGGTAGAAGGGAAAGAAATGTCACAGGAAGAGGGAATGAATTGTCACAGGGAGAAGGGAATAAAATGTCGCAGGAAGAGGAAATAAAACGTCACAGGGAGAGGGAATGAAATGTCACAGTGAGAAGGGAATAAAATGTCACTAGGAGATGGGAATAAAATGTCAAAGGGAATGGGAATAAAATGTCAGAGGGAGAAGGGAATAAAATGTCACAGGGAATAGGAATAAAATGTCACAGGAGGAGGGAATAAAATGTCACAGGGAGAAGGGAATAAAATGTCACAGAAAGGAGGGAATAAAATGTCTCAGGGAGAAGGGAAAAAATGTCACAGGCAGAAGGTAATAAAATGTAACAGGGAGAGGGAATAAAATATCACAGGGAGAGGGAATAAAATGTCACAGGGAGAAGGAATAAAATGTCACAGGGAGAAGGAATAAAATGTCACAGGGAGAAGGGAAAAAAATGTCACAGGGAGAAGGGAATAAAATGTCACAGGGAGAAGGAAAAAAATGTCACATGGAGAAGGGAATAAAATGTCACAGGGAGAAGGAAAAAAATGTCACAGGGAGAAGAGAATAAAATGTCACAGGGAGAAGGAAAAAAATGTCACAGGAGGAGGGAATAAAATGTCACAGGGAGAAGGGAATAAAATGTCACAGGAAGGAGGGAATAAAATGTCACAGGGAGAAGGGAAAAAATGTCACAGGCAGAAGGGAATAAAATGTCACAGGGAGAAGGAATAAAATGTAACAGGGAGAAGGGAATAAAATGTCAGAGGGGGAAGGAAATAAAATGTCACAAGGAGAAGGGAACAAAATGTCACAGGGAGAGGGAATAAAATGTCACAGGGAGAAGGGAATAAAATGTGAAAGGAAGGAGGGAATAAAATGTCACAGGGAGAAGGGAAAAAATGTCACAGGCAGAAGGGAATAAAATGTCACAGGGAGAAGGAATAAAATGTAACAGGGAGAGGGAATAAAATATCACAGGGAGAGGGAATAAAATGTCACAGGGAGAAGGAATAAAATGTCACAGGGAGAAGGAATAAAATGTCACAGGGAGAAGGAATAAAATGTCACAGGGAGAAGGGAATAAAATGTCACAGGGAGAAGGGAATAAAATGTCACAGGGAGAAGGAAAAAAATGTCACAGGGAGAAGGGAATAAAATGTCACAGGGAGAAGGGAATGAAATGACACAGGGAGAGGGAATAAAATGTCACGGGGAGAAGGAAAAAAATGTCACAGGGAGAAGGAATAAAATGTCATAGGGAGAAGGAATAAAATGTCACAGGGAGAAGGGAATAAAATGTCACAGGGAGAAGGGAATAAAATGTCACAGGGAGAAGGAAAAATATGTCACAGGGAGAAGGGAATAAAATGTCACAGGGAGAAGGGAATGAAATGACACAGGGAGAGGGAATAAAATGTCACAGGGAGAAGGAATAAAATGTCATAGGGAGAGGGAATAAAATGTGACAGAGAGAAGGGAATAAAATGTCACAGGGAGAAGGGAATAAAGTGTCACAGGGAGAAGCAATAAAATGTCACAGGGAGAGGGAATAAAATGTGACAGAGAGAAGGGAATAAAATGTCACAGGGAGAAGGGAATAAAATGTCACAGGGAGAGAGAAAAAAATGTCACAGGGAGAGAGAAAAAAATGGCACAGGGAGAAGGGAATAAAATGTCACATGGAGAGAGAATAAAATGTCACAGGGAGAAGGAATAAAATGTCACAAGGAGAAGGGAATAAAATGTCACAGGGAGAGGGAATAAAATGTCACAGAGAGAAGTGACAAAAATGTCAAAGTGAGAAGGGAATAAAATATCAGAGGGAGAAGGGAATAAAATGTCAGAGGGAGCGGGAATAAAATGTCAGAGGGAGAAGGAAATAAAATGTCACAAAGAGAAGGGAACAAAATGTCACAGGGAGAGGGAATAAAATATCACAGGGAGAAGGGAATAAAATGTCACAGGAAGGAGGGAATAAAATGTCACCGGGAGACGGAAAAAATGTCACAGGGAGAAGGGAATAAAATGTCACAGGTAGAAGGGAATAAAATGTCACAGGGAGAAGGAATAAAATGTCACAGGGAGAAGGGAATAAAATGTCACAGGGAGATGGAATGAAATGTCACAGTGAGAAGGAAATAAAATATCACAGGGAGATGGAAAAAAATTTCGCAGGGAGAGGGAATAAAAAATCACAGGGAGAGGGAATAAAATGTCACAGGGAGAGGGACTAAAATGTCACAGGGAGAAGGGAAAAAAATGTCACAGGGAGAGGGAATAAAATGTCACAGGGAGAAGGGAATAAAATGTTACAGGAAGAGGGAATAAAATGTCACAGGGAAAAGGGAATAAAATTTCACAGGGCGAGAGAATAAAATGTCACAGGGAGAAGGAATAAAATGTCACAGGGAGAAGGGAATAAAATGTCACAGGGAGAAGGGAATAAAATGTCACAGGGAGAGGGAATGAAATGTCACAGGGAGAAGGAAATAAATTGTCACAGGGAGAAGTGAATAAATGTCACAGGGAGAATGAAATAAAATATTACAGGGAGATGGAATAAAATGTCACAGGGAGAAGGGAATAAAAAGTCACAGGGAGAGGGAATAAAATTTCACAGGGAGATGGAATAAAATGTCACGGGGAGAGGGAATAAAATGTCACAGAGGGAAGGGATTAAAATGTCAGAGGGAGAAGGGAATAAAATGACACAAGGAGAGGGAATAAAATGTCACAGGGAGAAGGGAAAAAATGTCACAGGGAGAAGGGAATAAAATGTCACAGGTAGAAGGGAATAAAATGTCACAGGGAGAAGGAATAAATTGTAACAGGGAGAGGGAATAAAATGTCACAGGGAGAGGGAATAAAATGTCACAGGGAGAAGGAATAAAATGTCACAGGGAGAAGGAATAAAATGTCACAGGGAGAAGGAATAAAATGTCACAGGGAGAAGGGAATAAAATATCACAGGGAGAAGGGAATAAAATGTCACAGGGAGAAGAGAATAAAATGTCACAGGGAGAAGTGAAAAAAAATGTCAAAGTGAGAGGGAAATAAAATATCAGAGGGTGAAGGGAATAAAATGTCAGAGGGAGCGGGAATAAAATGTCAGAGGGAGAAGGAAATAAAATGTCACAAGGAGAAGGGAACAAAATGTCACAGGGAGAGGGAATAAAATGTCACAGGGAGAAGGGAATAAAATGTCACAGGAAGGAGGGATTAAAATGTCACAGGGAGAACGGAAAAAATGTCACAGGGAGAAGGGAATAAAATGTCACAGGTAGAAGGGAATAAAATGTCACAGGGAGAAGGGAATAAAATGTCACAGGGAGAGGGGAATGAAATGTCACAGGGAGAAGGAAATAAAATATCACAGGGAGATGGAAAAAATTTCGCAGGGAGAGGGAATAAAAAATCACAGGAAGTGGGAATAAAATGTCACAGGGAGAAGGGAATAAAAAGTCACAGGGAGAGGGAATAAAATTTCACAGGGAGAGGGCATAAAATGTCACGGGGAGAGGGAATAAAATGTTACGGGAGAAGGGAATAAAATGTCACAGGGAGAAGGGAATAAAAGGTCACAGGAAGAGGGAATAAAATGTCACAGTGAGAGGGAATGAAAAGTCACACGGAGAAGGGAAGAAAATGACAGAGGGAGAATGGAATAAAATGACACAGGGAGAAGGGAATAAAATGTCACAAGGAGAGGGAATGAAATGTCACAGGGTTAGGGAATGAAATGTCACAGGGAAAGGGAATGAAATGTCACAGGGGGAGGGAATGAAATATCACAGGGAGAAGGGAAAGAA
Source organism: Narcine bancroftii (assembly GCF_036971445.1). NCBI lineage: Eukaryota > Metazoa > Chordata > Chondrichthyes > Torpediniformes > Narcinidae > Narcine > Narcine bancroftii. The sequence continues at coordinate 1,983,230 of NC_091470.1, read as the reverse complement.
ATGTCACAGGGGGAGGGAATGTAATGTCACAGGGAGAGGGAATAAAAAGTCACAGGGAGAAGGGAATAAAATGTCACAGGGTGAAGGAATAAAATGTCACAGGGAGAGGGAATAAAATGTCACAGAGAGAAGGGATTAAAATGTCAGAGGGAGAAGGGAATAAAATGTCACAGGGAGAAGGGAATAAAATGTCACATGGAGATGGAATAAAATGTCACAGGGAGAAGGGAATGAAATGTCACCGGGAGAAGGGAATAACATGTCACAGGGAGAAGGAATAAAATGTCACAGGGAGAAGGGAATAAAAGGTCTCAGGGAGAAGGGAAAAAATGTCACAGTGAGAAGGAAATAAAATGTCACAGGGACAAGGGAATAAAATGTCACTGGGAGAAGGGAATAAAATGTCACAGAGAGAAGGAATAAAATGTCACATGGAGAAGGGAATAAAATGTCACAGGGTGAAGGAATAAAATTTCACAGGGAGGGGGAATAAAAAATCACAGGGAGATGGAATAAAATGTCACAGGGAGAAGGGAATAAAAAGTCACAGGAAGAGGGAATAAAATTTCACAGGGAGAGGGAATAAATTGTCACGGGGAGAGGGAATAAAATGTCACAGGGAGAAGGGAATAAAATGTGACAGGGAGAAGGAATAAAATGTCACAGGGAGAGGAAATAAAATGTCACAGGGAGAGGGAATAAAATGTCACAGGGAGAGGGAATAAAATGTCAAAGGGAGAAGGAAATTAAATGTCACAAGGAGAAGGGAACAAAATGTCACAGGGAGAGGAAATAAAATGTCACAGGGAGAAGGGAAAAAATGTCAAAGTGAGAAGGGAATAAAATGTCACAGGGAGAAGGAATAAAATGTCACAGGGAGAAGGGAATAAAATTTCACAGGGAGAGGGAATAAAATGTCACAGGGAGAAGGGAATAAAATGTCACAGGGAGAGGGAATAAAATGTCACAGGGAGATAGAATAAAATGTCACAGGGAGAAGGAAATAAAATGTCACAGGGAGAAGGGAATAAAATGTCACAGGGAGAATGAAATAAAATATTACAGGGAGATGGAATAAAATTTCACAGGGAGAGGGAATAAAAAATCACAGGGAGTGGGAATAAAATGTCACGTGGAGAGGGAATGAAATGACACAGGGAGAAGGGAATAAAATATCCCAAGGAGAGGGAATAAGATGTCACAGGGGGAGGGAATGAAATGTCACAGGTAGAAGGGAAAGAAATGTCATAGGAGGAGGGAATGAATTGTCACAGGGAGAAGGGAATAAAATGTCACAGGAAGAGGGAATAAAACGTCACAGGGAGAGGGAATGAAATGTCACACTGAGAAGGGAATAAAATGTCACTAGGAGATGGGAATAAAATGTCAAAGGGAGTTGGAATAAAATGTCACAGGGAGAAGGAAATAAAATATCACAGGGAGAAGGAATAAAATTTCACAGGGAGAGGGAATAAAAAATCACAGCGAGAGGGAATAAAATGTCACAGGGAGAAGGGAATAAAAAGTCACAGGAAGAGGGAATAATATTTAACAGCGAGAGGGAATAAAATGTCACGGGGATAGAGAATGAAATGTCAAAGGGGGAGGGAATGAAATGTCACAGGGAGAGGGAATGAAATGTCACAGGGTGAGGGAATGAAATGTCACGGGGATAGAGAATGAAATGTCAAAGGGGGAGGGAATGAAATGTCACAGGGAGAGGGAATGAAATGTCACAGGGAGAAGGGAATAAAATGTCACAGGGAGAAGGGAATAAAATGTCACAGGGAGAAGGGAATAAACTGTCACAGGGAGACGGAATAAAATGTCACAGGGAGAGGGAATAAAATGTCACAGGGAGAAGGGAATAAAATGTCACAGGGAGTGGGAATAAAATGTCACGGGGAGAGGGAATGAAATGACACAGGGAGAAAGGGAATAAAATATCCCAAGGAGAGGGAATAAGATGTCACAGGGGGAGGGAATGAAATGTCACAGGTAGAAGGGAAAGAAATGTCATAGGAGGAGGGAATGAATTGTCACAGGGAGAAGGGAATAAAATGTCACAGGAAGAGGGAATAAAACCTCACAGGGAGAGGGAATGAAATGTCACAGTGAGAAGGGAATAAAATGTCACTAGGAGATGGGAATAAAATGTCAAAGGGAGTGGGAATAAAATGTCACAGGGAGAAGGAAATAAAATATCACAGGGAGAAGGAATAAAATTTCACAGGGAGAGGGAATAAAAAATCACAGCGAGAGGGAATAAAATGTCACAGGGAGAAGGGAATAAAAAGTCACAGGAAGAGGGAATAATATTTAACAGCGAGAGGGAATAAAATGTCACGGGGATAGAGAATGAAATGTCAAAGGGGGAGGGAATGAAATGTCACAGGGAGAGGGAATGAAATGTCACAGGGTGAGGGAATGAAATGTCACGGGGATAGAGAATGAAATGTCAAAGGGGGAGGGAATGAAATGTCACAGGGAGAGGGAATGAAATGTCACAGGGAGAAGGGAATAAAATGTCACAGGGAGAAGGTAATAAAATGTCACAGGGAGAAGGGAATAAACTGTCACAGGGAGACGGAATAAAATGTCACAGGGAGAGGGACTAAAATGTCACAGGGAGAAGGGAAAAAAATGTCACAGGGAGAGGGAATAAAATGTCACAGGGAGAAGGGAATAAAATGTTACAGGAAGAGGGAATAAAATGTCACAGGGAAAAGGGAATAAAATGTCACAGGGCGAGAGAATAAAATGTCACAGGGAGAAGGAATAAAATGTCACAGGGAGAAGGGAATAAAATGTCACAGGGAGAAGGGAATAAAATGTCACAGGGAGAGGGAATGAAATGTCACAGGGAGAAGGAAATAAAATATTACAGGGAGATGGAATAAAATGTCACAGGGAGAAGGGAATAAAAGATCACAGGGCGAGAGAATAAAATGTCACAGGGAGAAGGAATAAAATGTCACAGGGAGAAGGGAATAAAATGTCACAGGGAGAAGGGAATAAAATGTCACAGGGCGAGAGAATAAAATGTCACAGGGAGAAGGAATAAAATGTCACAGGGAGAAGGGAATAAAATGTCACAGGGAGAATGGAATAAAATGTCACAGGGAGAAGGGAATAAAATGTAACAGGGAGAAGGAATAAAATGTCACAGGGAGAAGGGAATAAAATGTCACAGGGAGAAGGGAATAAAATGTTACAGGGAGAAGGGAATAAAATGTCACAGGGGGAAGGGAATAAAATGTCACAGGGCGAGAGAATAAAATGTCACAGGGAGAAGGAATAAAATGTCACAGGGAGAAGGGAATAAAATGTCACAGGGCGAGAGAATAAAATGTCACAGGGAGAGGGAATGAAATGTCACAGGGAGAACGAAATAAAATGTCACAGGGAGAAGGGAATAAGATGTCACAGGGAGAATGAAATAAAATATTACAGGGAGATGGAATAAAATTTCACAGGGAGAGGGAATAAAAAATCACAGGGAGAGGGAATAAAATGTCACAGGGAGTGGGAATAAAATGTCACGGGGAGAGGGAATGAAATGACACAGGGAGAAGGGAATAAAAGGTCACAGGAAGAGGGAATAAAATGTCACAGTGAGAGGGAATAAAATGTCACAGGGAGAAGGGAATAAAATGTCACAGGGCGAGAGAATAAAATGTCACAGGTAGAAGGAATAAAATGTCACAGGGAGAAGGGAATAAAATGTAACAGGGAGAGGGAATGAAATGTCACAGGGAGAAGGGAATAAAATGTCACAGGGAGAAGGGAATAAAATGTAACAGGGAGAAGGAATAAAATGTCACAGGGAGAAGGGAATAAAATGTCACAGAGCGAGAGAATAAAATGTCACAGGGAGAAGGAATAAAATGTCACAGGGAGAATGGAATAAAATGTCACAGGGAGAAGGGAATAAAATGTAACAGGAAGAGGGAATAAAATGTCACAGGGAGAAGGGAATAAAATGTCACAGGGCGAGAGAATAAAATGTCACAGGGAGAGGGAATGAAATGTCACAGGGAGAAGGAAATAAAATGTCACAGGGAGAAGGGAATAAAATGTCACAGGGAGAATGAAATAAAATATTACAGGGAGATGGAATAAAATTTCACAGGGAGAGGGAATAAAAAATCACAGGGAGAGGGAATAAAATGTCACAGGGAGTGGGAATAAAATGTCACGGGGAGAGGGAATGAAATGACACAGGGAGAAGGGAATAAAAGGTCACAGGAAGAGGGAATAAAATGTCACAGTGAGAGGGAATAAAATGTCACAGGGAGAAGGGAATAAAATGTCACAGGGCGAGAGAATAAAATGTCACAGGGAGAAGGAATAAAATGTCACAGGGAGAAGGGAATAAAATGTCACAGGGAGAAGGGAATAAAATGTAACAGGGAGAGGGAATGAAATGTCACAGGGAGAAGGGAATAAAATGTCACAGGGAGAAGGGAATAAAATGTAACAGGGAGAAGGAATAAAATGTCACAGGGAGAAGGGAATAAAATGTCACAGGGAGAAGGGAATAAAATGTCACAGGGAGAAGGGAATAAAATGTCACAGGGCGAGAGAATAAAATGTCACAGGGAGAAGGAATAAAATGTCACAGGGAGAAGGGAATAAAATGTCACAGGGAGAAGGGAATAAAATGTCACAGGGCGAGAGAATAAAATGTCACAGGGAGAGGGAATGAAATGTCACAGGGAGAAGGAAATAAATGTCACAGGGAGAAGGGAATAAAATGTCACAGGGAGAATGAAATAAAATATTACAGGGAGATGGAATAAAATTTCACAGGGAGAGGGAATAAAAAATCACAGGGAGAGGGAATAAAATGTCACAGGGAGTGGGAATAAAATGTCACGGGGAGAGGGAATGAAATGACACAGGGAGAAGGGAATAAAATATCCCAAGGAGAGGGAATAAGATGTCACAGGGGGAGGGAATGAAATGTCACAGGTAGAAGGGAAAGAAATGTCACAGGAAGAGGGAATGAATTGTCACAGGGAGAATGGAATAAAATGTCGCAGGAAGAGGGAATAAAACGTCACAGGGAGAGGGAATGAAATGTCACAGTGAGAAGGGAATAAAATGTCACTAGGAGATGGGAATAAAATGTCAAAGGGAATGGGAATAAAATGTCACAGGGAGAAGGGAATAAAATGTCACAGGGAATAGGAATAAAATGTCACAGGAGGAGGGAATAAAATGTCACAGGGAGAAGGGAATAAAATGTCACAGAAAGGAGGGAATAAAATGTCACAGGGAGAAGGGAAAAAATGTCACAGGAAGGAGGGAATAAAATGTCACAGGGAGAAGGGAAAAAATGTCACAGGCAGAAGGGAATAAAATGTCACAGGGAGAAGGAATAAAATGTAACAGGGAGAAGGGAATAAAATGTCAGAGGGGGAAGGAAATAAAATGTCACAAGGAGAAGGGAACAAAATGTCACAGGGAGAGGGAATAAAATGTCACAGGGAGAAGGGAATAAAATGTGAAAGGAAGGAGGGAATAAAATGTCACAGGGAGAAGGGAAAAAATGTCACAGGCAGAAGGGAATAAAATGTCACAGGGAGAAGGAATAAAATGTAACAGGGAGAGGGAATAAAATATCACAGGGAGAGGGAATAAAATGTCACAGGGAGAAGGAATAAAATGTCACAGGGAGAAGGAATAAAATGTCACAGGGAGAAGGAATAAAATGTCACAGGGAGAAGGGAATAAAATGTCACAGGGAGAAGGGAATAAAATGTCACAGGGAGAAGGAAAAAAATGTCACAGGGAGAAGGGAATAAAATGTCACAGGGAGAAGGGAATGAAATGACACAGGGAGAGGGAATAAAATGTCACGGGGAGAAGGAAAAAAATGTCACAGGGAGAAGGAATAAAATGTCATAGGGAGAAGGAATAAAATGTCACAGGGAGAAGGGAATAAAATGTCACAGGGAGAAGGGAATAAAATGTCACAGGGAGAAGGAAAAATATGTCACAGGGAGAAGGGAATAAAATGTCACAGGGAGAAGGGAATGAAATGACACAGGGAGAGGGAATAAAATGTCACAGGGAGAAGGAATAAAATGTCATAGGGAGAGGGAATAAAATGTGACAGAGAGAAGGGAATAAAATGTCACAGGGAGAAGGGAATAAAGTGTCACAGGGAGAAGCAATAAAATGTCACAGGGAGAGGGAATAAAATGTGACAGAGAGAAGGGAATAAAATGTCACAGGGAGAAGGGAATAAAATGTCACAGGGAGAGAGAAAAAAATGTCACAGGGAGAGAGAAAAAAATGGCACAGGGAGAAGGGAATAAAATGTCACATGGAGAGAGAATAAAATGTCACAGGGAGAAGGAATAAAATGTCACAAGGAGAAGGGAATAAAATGTCACAGGGAGAGGGAATAAAATGTCACAGAGAGAAGTGACAAAAATGTCAAAGTGAGAAGGGAATAAAATATCAGAGGGAGAAGGGAATAAAATGTCAGAGGGAGCGGGAATAAAATGTCAGAGGGAGAAGGAAATAAAATGTCACAAAGAGAAGGGAACAAATTGTCACAGGGAGAGGGAATAAAATATCACAGGGAGAAGGGAATAAAATGTCACAGGAAGGAGGGAATAAAATGTCACCGGGAGACGGAAAAAATGTCACAGGGAGAAGGGAATAAAATGTCACAGGGAGAAGGAATAAAATGTCACAGGGAGAAGGGAATAAAATGTCACAGGGAGATGGAATGAAATGTCACAGTGAGAAGGAAATAAAATATCACAGGGAGATGGAAAAAAATTTCGCAGGGAGAGGGAATAAAAAATCACAGGGAGAGGGAATAAAATGTCACAGGGAGAGGGACTAAAATGTCACAGGGAGAAGGGAAAAAAATGTCACAGGGAGAGGGAATAAAATGTCACAGGGATAAGGGAATAAAATGTCACAGGAAGGAGGGATTAAAATGTCACAGGGAGAACGGAAAAAATGTCACAGGGAGAAGGGAATAAAATGTCACAGGTAGAAGGGAATAAAATGTCACAGGGAGAAGGGAATAAAATGTCACAGGGAGAGGGGAATGAAATGTCACAGGGAGAAGGAAATAAAATATCACAGGGAGATGGAAAAAATTTCGCAGGGAGAGGGAATAAAAAATCACAGGAAGTGGGAATAAAATGTCACAGGGAGAAGGGAATAAAAAGTCACAGGGAGAGGGAATAAAATTTCACAGGGAGAGGGAATGAAAAGTCACACGGAGAAGGGAAGAAAATGACAGAGGGAGAATGGAATAAAATGACACAGGGAGAAGGGAATAAAATGTCACAAGGAGAGGGAATGAAATGTCACAGGGTTAGGGAATGAAATGTCACAGGGAAAGGGAATGAAATGTCACAGGGGGAGGGAATGAAATATCACAGGGAGAAGGGAAAGAAATGTCACAGGGGGAGGGAATGTAATGTCACAGGGAGAGGGAATAAAAAGTCACAGGGAGAAGGGAATAAAATGTCACAGGGTGAAGGAATAAAATGTCACAGGGAGAGGGAATAAAATGTCACAGAGAGAAGGGATTAAAATGTCAGAGGGAGAAGGGAATAAAATGTCACAGGGAGAAGGGAATAAAATGTCACATGGAGATGGAATAAAATGTCACAGGGAGAAGGGAATGAAATGTCACCGGGAGAAGGGAATAACATGTCACAGGGAGAAGGAATAAAATGTCACAGGGAGAAGGGAATAAAAGGTCTCAGGGAGAAGGGAAAAAATGTCACAGTGAGAAGGAAATAAAATGTCACAGGGACAAGGGAATAAAATGTCACTGGGAGAAGGGAATAAAATGTCACAGAGAGAAGGAATAAAATGTCACATGGAGAAGGGAATAAAATGTCAGAGGGTGAAGGAATAAAATGTCACAGGGAGAGGGAATAAAATGTCACAGGGTGAAGGAATAAAATTTCACAGGGAGGGGGAATAAAAAATCACAGGGAGATGGAATAAAATGTCACAGGGAGAAGGGAATAAAAAGTCACAGGAAGAGGGAATAAAATTTCACAGGGAGAGGGAATAAATTGTCACGGGGAGAGGGAATAAAATGTCACAGGGAGAAGGGAATAAAATGTGACAGGGAGAAGGAATAAAATGTCACAGGGAGAAGGGAAAAAATGTCACAGGCAGAAGGTAATAAAATGTAACAGGGAGAGGGAATAAAATATCACAGGGAGAGGGAATAAAATGTCACAGGGAGAAGGAATAAAATGTCACAGGGAGAAGGAATAAAATGTCACAGGGAGAAGGGAAAAAAATGTCACAGGGAGAAGGGAATAAAATGTCACAGGGAGAAGGAAAAAAATGTCACATGGAGAAGGGAATAAAATGTCACAGGGAGAAGGAAAAAAATGTCACAGGGAGAAGAGAATAAAATGTCACAGGGAGAAGGAAAAAAATGTCACAGGAGGAGGGAATAAAATGTCACAGGGAGAAGGGAATAAAATGTCACAGGAAGGTGGGAATAAAATGTCACAGGGAGAAGGGAAAAAATGTCACAGGCAGAAGGGAATAAAATGTCACAGGGAGAAGGAATAAAATGTAACAGGGAGAAGGGAATAAAATGTCAGAGGGGGAAGGAAATAAAATGTCACAAGGAGAAGGGAACAAAATGTCACAGGGAGAGGGAATAAAATGTCACAGGGAGAAGGGAATAAAATGTGAAAGGAAGGAGGGAATAAAATGTCACAGGGAGAAGGGAAAAAATGTCACAGGCAGAAGGGAATAAAATGTCACAGGGAGAAGGAATAAAATGTAACAGGGAGAGGGAATAAAATATCACAGGGAGAGGGAATAAAATGTCACAGGGAGAAGGAATAAAATGTCACAGGGAGAAGGAATAAAATGTCACAGGGAGAAGGAATAAAATGTCACAGGGAGAAGGGAATAAAATGTCACAGGGAGAAGGGAATAAAATGTCACAGGGAGAAGGAAAAAAATGTCACAGGGAGAAGGGAATAAAATGTCACAGGGAGAAGGGAATGAAATGACACAGGGAGAGGGAATAAAATGTCACGGGGAGAAGGAAAAAAATGTCACAGGGAGAAGGAATAAAATGTCATAGGGAGAAGGAATAAAATGTCACAGGGAGAAGGGAATAAAATGTCACAGGGAGAAGGGAATAAAATGTCACAGGGAGAAGGAAAAATATGTCACAGGGAGAAGGGAATAAAATGTCACAGGGAGAAGGGAATGAAATGACACAGGGAGAGGGAATAAAATGTCACAGGGAGAAGGAATAAAATGTCATAGGGAGAGGGAATAAAATGTGACAGAGAGAAGGGAATAAAATGTCACAGGGAGAAGGGAATAAAGTGTCACAGGGAGAAGCAATAAAATGTCACAGGGAGAGGGAATAAAATGTGACAGAGAGAAGGGAATAAAATGTCACAGGGAGAAGGGAATAAAATGTCACAGGGAGAGAGAAAAAAATGTCACAGGGAGAGAGAAAAAAATGGCACAGGGAGAAGGGAATAAAATGTCACATGGAGAGAGAATAAAATGTCACAGGGAGAAGGAATAAAATGTCACAAGGAGAAGGGAATAAAATGTCACAGGGAGAGGGAATAAAATGTCACAGAGAGAAGTGACAAAAATGTCAAAGTGAGAAGGGAATAAAATATCAGAGGGAGAAGGGAATAAAATGTCAGAGGGAGCGGGAATAAAATGTCAGAGGGAGAAGGAAATAAAATGTCACAAAGAGAAGGGAACAAAATGTCACAGGGAGAGGGAATAAAATATCACAGGGAGAAGGGAATAAAATGTCACAGGAAGGAGGGAATAAAATGTCACCGGGAGACGGAAAAAATGTCACAGGGAGAAGGGAATAAAATGTCACAGGTAGAAGGGAATAAAATGTCACAGGGAGAAGGAATAAAATGTCACAGGGAGAAGGGAATAAAATGTCACAGGGAGATGGAATGAAATGTCACAGTGAGAAGGAAATAAAATATCACAGGGAGATGGAAAAAAATTTCGCAGGGAGAGGGAATAAAAAATCACAGGGAGAGGGAATAAAATGTCACAGGGAGAGGGACTAAAATGTCACAGGGAGAAGGGAAAAAAATGTCACAGGGAGAGGGAATAAAATGTCACAGGGAGAAGGGAATAAAATGTTACAGGAAGAGGGAATAAAATGTCACAGGGAAAAGGGAATAAAATGTCACAGGGCGAGAGAATAAAATGTCACAGGGAGAAGGAATAAAATGTCACAGGGAGAAGGGAATAAAATGTCACAGGGAGAAGGGAATAAAATGTCACAGGGAGAGGGAATGAAATGTCACAGGGAGAAGGAAATAAATTGTCACAGGGAGAAGTGAATAAATGTCACAGGGAGAATGAAATAAAATATTACAGGGAGATGGAATAAAATGTCACAGGGAGAAGGGAATAAAAAGTCACAGGGAGAGGGAATAAAATTTCACAGGGAGATGGAATAAAATGTCACGGGGAGAGGGAATAAAATGTCACAGAGGGAAGGGATTAAAATGTCAGAGGGAGAAGGGAATAAAATGACACAAGGAGAGGGAATAAAATGTCACAGGGAGAAGGGAAAAAATGTCACAGGGAGAAGGGAATAAAATGTCACAGGTAGAAGGGAATAAAATGTCACAGGGAGAAGGAATAAATTGTAACAGGGAGAGGGAATAAAATGTCACAGGGAGAGGGAATAAAATGTCACAGGGAGAAGGAATAAAATGTCACAGGGAGAAGGAATAAAATGTCACAGGGAGAAGGAATAAAATGTCACAGGGAGAAGGGAATAAAATGTCACAGGGAGAAGGGAATAAAATGTCACAGGGAGAAGGAAAAAAATGTCACAGGGAGAAGGGAATGAAATGACACAGGGAGAGGGAATAAAATGTCACAGGGAGAAGGAATAAAATGTCACAGGGAGAGGGAATAAAATGTGACAGAGAGAAGGGAATAAAATGTCACAGGGAGAAGGGAATAAAATGTCACAGGGAGAAGCAATAAAATGTCACAGGGAGAGGGAATAAAATGTGACAGAGAGAAGGGAATAAAATGTCACAGGGAGAAGGGAATAAAATGTCACAGGGAGAGAGAAAGAAATGTCACAGGGAGAAGGGAATAAAATGTCACAGGGAGAGAGAATAAAATGTCACAGGGTGAAGGAATAAAATGTCACAGGGAGAAGGGAATAAAATGTCAGAGGGAGAAGGGAATAAAATGTCACAGGGAGCGGGAATAAAATGTCAGAGGGAGAAGGGAATAAAATGTCACAGGGAGAAGGGAATAAAATGTCAGAGGGAGAAGGGAATAAAATGTCACAGGGAGCGGGAATAAAATGTCACAGGGAGAAGAGAATAAAATGTCACAGGGAGAAGTGAAAAAAAATGTCAAAGTGAGAGGGAAATAAAATATCAGAGGGTGAAGGGAATAAAATGTCAGAGGGAGCGGGAATAAAATGTCAGAGGGAGAAGGAAATAAAATGTCACAAGGAGAAGGGAACAAAATGTCACAGGGAGAGGGAATAAAATGTCACAGGGAGAAGGGAATAAAATGTCACAGGAAGGAGGGATTAAAATGTCACAGGGAGAACGGAAAAAATGTCACAGGGAGAAGGGAATAAAATGTCACAGGTAGAAGGGAATAAAATGTCACAGGGAGAAGGGAATAAAATGTCACAGGGAGAGGGGAATGAAATGTCACAGGGAGAAGGAAATAAAATATCACAGGGAGATGGAAAAAATTTCGCAGGGAGAGGGAATAAAAAATCACAGGAAGTGGGAATAAAATGTCACAGGGAGAAGGGAATAAAAAGTCACAGGGAGAGGGAATAAAATTTCACAGGGAGAGGGAATGAAAAGTCACACGGAGAAGGGAAGAAAATGACAGAGGGAGAATGGAATAAAATGACACAGGGAGAAGGGAATAAAATGTCACAAGGAGAGGGAATGAAATGTCACAGGGTTAGGGAATGAAATGTCACAGGGAAAGGGAATGAAATGTCACAGGGGGAGGGAATGAAATATCACAGGGAGAAGGGAAAGAAATGTCACAGGGGGAGGGAATGTAATGTCACAGGGAGAGGGAATAAAAAGTCACAGGGAGAAGGGAATAAAATGTCACAGGGTGAAGGAATAAAATGTCACAGGGAGAGGGAATAAAATGTCACAGAGAGAAGGGATTAAAATGTCAGAGGGAGAAGGGAATAAAATGTCACAGGGAGAAGGGAATAAAATGTCACATGGAGATGGAATAAAATGTCACAGGGAGAAGGGAATGAAATGTCACCGGGAGAAGGGAATAACATGTCACAGGGAGAAGGAATAAAATGTCACAGGGAGAAGGGAATAAAAGGTCTCAGGGAGAAGGGAAAAAATGTCACAGTGAGAAGGAAATAAAATGTCACAGGGACAAGGGAATAAAATGTCACTGGGAGAAGGGAATAAAATGTCACAGAGAGAAGGAATAAAATGTCACATGGAGAAGGGAATAAAATGTCAGAGGGTGAAGGAATAAAATGTCACAGGGAGAGGGAATAAAATGTCACAGGGTGAAGGAATAAAATTTCACAGGGAGGGGGAATAAAAAATCACAGGGAGATGGAATAAAATGTCACAGGGAGAAGGGAATAAAAAGTCACAGGAAGAGGGAATAAAATTTCACAGGGAGAGGGAATAAATTGTCACGGGGAGAGGGAATAAAATGTCACAGGGAGAAGGGAATAAAATGTGACAGGGAGAAGGAATAAAATGTCACAGGGAGAGGGAATGAAATGTCAGAGGGAGAAGAGAATAAAATGTCACAGGGAGAAGGGAATAAAATGTCACCGGGAGAGGGAATAAAATGTCACAGGGAGAGGGAATAAAATGTCACAGGGAGAGGGAATAAAATGTCAAAGGGAGAAGGAAATTAAATGTCACAAGGAGAAGGGAACAAAATGTCACAGGGAGAGGAAATAAAATGTCACAGGGAGAAGGGAAAAAATGTCAAAGTGAGAAGGGAATAAAATGTCACAGGGAGAAGGAATAAAATGTCACAGGGAGAAGGGAATAAAATTTCACAGGGAGAGGGAATAAAATGTCACAGGGAGAAGGGAATAAAATGTCACAGGGAGAGGGAATAAAATGTCACAGGGAGATAGAATAAAATGTCACAGGGAGAAGGAAATAAAATGTCACAGGGAGAAGGGAATAAAATGTCACAGGGAGAATGAAATAAAATATTACAGGGAGATGGAATAAAATTTCACAGGGAGAGGGAATAAAAAATCACAGGGAGTGGGAATAAAATGTCACGTGGAGAGGGAATGAAATGACACAGGGAGAAGGGAATAAAATATCCCAAGGAGAGGGAATAAGATGTCACAGGGGGAGGGAATGAAATGTCACAGGTAGAAGGGAAAGAAATGTCATAGGAGGAGGGAATGAATTGTCACAGGGAGAAGGGAATAAAATGTCACAGGAAGAGGGAATAAAACGTCACAGGGAGAGGGAATGAAATGTCACACTGAGAAGGGAATAAAATGTCACTAGGAGATGGGAATAAAATGTCAAAGGGAGTTGGAATAAAATGTCACAGGGAGAAGGAAATAAAATATCACAGGGAGAAGGAATAAAATTTCACAGGGAGAGGGAATAAAAAATCACAGCGAGAGGGAATAAAATGTCACAGGGAGAAGGGAATAAAAAGTCACAGGAAGAGGGAATAATATTTAACAGCGAGAGGGAATAAAATGTCACGGGGATAGAGAATGAAATGTCAAAGGGGGAGGGAATGAAATGTCACAGGGAGAGGGAATGAAATGTCACAGGGTGAGGGAATGAAATGTCACGGGGATAGAGAATGAAATGTCAAAGGGGGAGGGAATGAAATGTCAAAGGGAGAGGGAATGAAATGTCACAGGGAGAAGGGAATAAAATGTCACAGGGAGAAGGGAATAAAATGTCACAGGGAGAAGGGAATAAACTGTCACAGGGAGACGGAATAAAATGTCACAGGGAGAGGGAATAAAATGTCACAGGGAGAAGGGAATAAAATGTCACAGGGAGTGGGAATAAAATGTCACGGGGAGAGGGAATGAAATGACACAGGGAGAAAGGGAATAAAATATCCCAAGGAGAGGGAATAAGATGTCACAGGGGGAGGGAATGAAATGTCACAGGGAGAGGGACTAAAATGTCACAGGGAGAAGGGAATAAAATGTCACAGGGAGAGGGAATAAAATGTCACAGGGAGAAGGGAATAAAATGTTACAGGAAGAGGGAATAAAATGTCACAGGGAAAAGGGAATAAAATGTCACAGGGCGAGAGAATAAAATGTCACAGGGAGAAGGAATAAAATGTCACAGGGAGAAGGGAATAAAATGTCACAGGGAGAAGGGAATAAAATGTCACAGGGAGAGGGAATGAAATGTCACAGGGAGAAGGAAATAAAATATTACAGGGAGATGGAATAAAATGTCACAGGGAGAAGGGAATAAAAGATCACAGGAAGAGGGAATAAAATGTCACAGTGAGAGGGAATAAAATGTCACAGGGAGAAGGGAATAAAATGTCACAGGGCGAGAGAATAAAATGTCACAGGGAGAAGGAATAAAATGTCACAGGGAGAAGGGAATAAAATGTCACAGGGAGAATGGAATAAAATGTCACAGGGAGAAGGGAATAAAATGTAACAGGGAGAAGGAATAAAATGTCACAGGGAGAAGGGAATAAAATGTCACAGGGAGAAGGGAATAAAATGTTACAGGGAGAAGGGAATAAAATGTCACAGGGGGAAGGGAATAAAATGTCACAGGGCGAGAGAATAAAATGTCACAGGGAGAAGGAATAAAATGTCACAGGGAGAAGGGAATAAAATGTCACAGGGCGAGAGAATAAAATGTCACAGGGAGAGGGAATGAAATGTCACAGGGAGAACGAAATAAAATGTCACAGGGAGAAGGGAATAAAATGTCACAGGGAGAATGAAATAAAATATTACAGGGAGATGGAATAAAATTTCACAGGGAGAGGGAATAAAAAATCACAGGGAGAGGGAATAAAATGTCACAGGGAGTGGGAATAAAATGTCACGGGGAGAGGGAATGAAATGACACAGGGAGAAGGGAATAAAAGGTCACAGGAAGAGGGAATAAAATGTCACAGTGAGAGGGAATAAAATGTCACAGGGAGAAGGGAATAAAATGTCACAGGGCGAGAGAATAAAATGTCACAGGTAGAAGGAATAAAATGTCACAGGGAGAAGGGAATAAAATGTAACAGGGAGAGGGAATGAAATGTCACAGGGAGAAGGGAATAAAATGTCACAGGGAGAAGGGAATAAAATGTAACAGGGAGAAGGAATAAAATGTCACAGGGAGAAGGGAATAAAATGTCACAGAGCGAGAGAATAAAATGTCACAGGGAGAAGGAATAAAATGTCACAGGGAGAATGGAATAAAATGTCACAGGGAGAAGGGAATAAAATGTAACAGGAAGAGGGAATAAAATGTCACAGGGAGAAGGGAATAAAATGTCACAGGGCGAGAGAATAAAATGTCACAGGGAGAGGGAATGAAATGTCACAGGGAGAAGGAAATAAAATGTCACAGGGAGAAGGGAATAAAATGTCACAGGGAGAATGAAATAAAATATTACAGGGAGATGGAATATAATTTCACAGGGAGAGGGAATAAAAAATCACAGGGAGAGGGAATAAAATGTCACAGGGAGTGGGAATAAAATGTCACGGGGAGAGGGAATGAAATGACACAGGGAGAAGGGAATAAAAGGTCACAGGAAGAGGGAATAAAATGTCACAGTGAGAGGGAATAAAATGTCACAGGGAGAAGGGAATAAAATGTCACAGGGCGAGAGAATAAAATGTCACAGGTAGAAGGAATAAAATGTCACAGGGAGAAGGGAATAAAATGTCACAGGGAGAAGGGAATAAAATGTAACAGGGAGAGGGAATGAAATGTCACAGGGAGAAGGGAATAAAATGTCACAGGGAGAAGGGAATAAAATGTAACAGGGAGAAGGAATAAAATGTCACAGGGAGAAGGGAATAAAATGTCACAGGGAGAAGGGAATAAAATGTCACAGGGAGAAGGGAATAAAATGTCACAGGGCGAGAGAATAAAATGTCACAGGGAGAAGGAATAAAATGTCACAGGGAGAAGGGAATAAAATGTCACAGGGAGAAGGGAATAAAATGTCACAGGGCGAGAGAATAAAATGTCACAGGGAGAGGGAATGAAATGTCACAGGGAGAAGGAAATAAATGTCACAGGGAGAAGGGAATAAAATGTCACAGGGAGAATGAAATAAAATATTACAGGGAGATGGAATAAAATTTCACAGGGAGAGGGAATAAAAAATCACAGGGAGAGGGAATAAAATGTCACAGGGAGTGGGAATAAAATGTCACGGGGAGAGGGAATGAAATGACACAGGGAGAAGGGAATAAAATATCCCAAGGAGAGGGAATAAGATGTCACAGGGGGAGGGAATGAAATGTCACAGGTAGAAGGGAAAGAAATGTCACAGGAAGAGGGAATGAATTGTCACAGGGAGAATGGAATAAAATGTCGCAGGAAGAGGGAATAAAACGTCACAGGGAGAGGGAATGAAATGTCACAGTGAGAAGGGAATAAAATGTCACTAGGAGATGGGAATAAAATGTCAAAGGGAATGGGAATAAAATGTCACAGGGAGAAGGGAATAAAATGTCACAGGGAATAGGAATAAAATGTCACAGGAGGAGGGAATAAAATGTCACAGGAAGAAGGGAATAAAATGTCACAGAAAGGAGGGAATAAAATGTCACAGGGAGAAGGGAAAAAATGTCACAGGCAGAAGGTAATAGAATGTCACAGGGTGAAGGAATAAAATGTAACAGGGAGAGGGAATAAAATATCACAGGGAGAGGGAATAAAATGTCACAGGGAGAAGGAATAAAATGTCACAGGGAGAAGGAATAAAATGTCACAGGGAGAAGGGAATAAAATGTCACAGGGAGAAGGGAATAAAATGTCACAGGGAGAAGGAAAAAAATTTCACATGGAGAAGGGAATAAAATGTCACAGGGAGAAAGAAAAAAATGTCACAGGGAGAAGGGAATAAAATGTCACAGGGAGAAGGAAAAAAATGTCACAGGAGGAGGGAATAAAATGTCACAGGGAGAAGGGAATAAAATGTCACAGGAAGGAGGGAATAAAATGTAACAGGGAGAAGGGAAAAAATGTCACAGGCAGAAGGGAATAAAATGTTACAGGGAGAAGGAATGAAATGTAACAGGGAGAGGGAATAAAATATCACAGGGAGAGGGAATAAAATGTCACAGGGAGAAGGGAATAAAATGTCAGAGGGGGAAGGAAATAAAATGTCACAAGGAGAAGGGAACAAAATGTCACAAGGAGAGGGAATAAAATGTCACAGGGAGAAGGGAATAAAATGTCACAGGAAGGAGGGAATAAAATGTCACAGGGAGAAGGGAAAAAATGTCACAGGCAGAAGGGAATAAAATGTCACAGGGAGAAGGAATAAAATGTAACAGGGAGAAGGAATAAAATGTCACAGGGAGAAGGAATAAAATGTCACAGGGAGAAGGAATAAAATGTCACAGGGAGAAGGGAATAAAATGTCACAGGGAGAAGGGAATAAAATGTCACAGGGAGAAGGAAAAAAATGTCACAGGGAGAAGGGAATAAAATGTCACAGGGAGAAGGGAATGAAATGACACAGGGAGAGGGAATAAAATGTCACAGGGAGAAGGAAAAAAATGTCACAGGGAGAAGGAATAAAATGTCATAGGGAGAAGGAATATAATGTCACAGGGAGAAGGGAATAAAATGTCACAGGGAGAAGGGAATGAAATGTCACAGGGAGAAGGATAAATATGTCACAGGGAGAAGGGAATAAAATGTCACAGGGAGAAGGGAATGAAATGACACAGGGAGAGGGAATAAAATGTCACAGGGAGAAGGAATAAAATGTCATAAGGAGAGGGAATAAAATGTGACAGAGAGAAGGGAATAAAATGTCACAGGGAGAAGGGAATAAAATGTCACAGGGAGAAGCAATAAAATGTCACAGGGAGAGGGAATAAAATGTGACAGAGAGAAGGGAATAAAATGTCACAGGGAGAAGGGAATAAAATGTCACAGGGAGAGAGAAAAAAATGTCACAGGGAGAGAGAAAAAAATGGCACAGGGAGAAGGAATAAAATGTCACAAGGAGAAGGGAATAAAATGTCACAGGGAGAGGGAATAAAATGTCACAGAGAGAAGTGACAAAAATGTCAAAGTGAGAAGGGAATAAAATATCAGAGGGAGAAGGGAATAAAATGTCAGAGGGAGCGGGAATAAAATGTCAGAGGGAGAAGGAAATAAAATGTCACAAAGAGAAGGGAACAAAATGTCACAGGGAGAGGGAATAAAATATCACAGGGACGAGGGAATAAAATGTCACAGGAAGGAGGGAATAAAATGTCACCGGGAGACGGAAAAAATGTCACAGGGAGAAGGGAATAAAATGTCACTGGTAGAAGGGAATAAAATGTCACAGGGAGAAGGAATAAAATGTCACAGGGAGAAGGGAATAAAATGTCACAGGGAGATGGAATGAAATGTCACAGGGAGAGGGAATAAAATGTTACAGGAAGAGGGAATAAAATGTCACAGGGAAAAGGGAATAAAATGTCACAGGGCGAGAGAATAAAATGTCACAGGGAGAGGGAATAAAAAATCACAGGGAGAGGGAATAAAATGTCACAGGGAGAGGGAATAAAATGTTACAGGAAGAGGGAATAAAATGTCACAGGGAAAAGGGAATAAAATGTCACAGGGCGAGAGAATAAAATGTCACAGGGAGAAGGAATAAAATGTCACAGGGAGAAGGGAATAAAATGTCACAGGGAGAAGGGAATAAAATGTCACAGGGAGAGGGAATGAAATGTCACAGGGAGAAGGAAATAAAATGTCACAGGGAGAAGTGAATAAAATGTCACAGGGAGAATGAAATAAAATATTACAGGGAGATGGAATAAAATGTCACAGGGAGAAGGAATAAAATGTCACAGGGAGAATGAATAAAATGTCACAGGGAGAAGGGAATAAAATGTCACAGGGAGAAGGGAATAAAATGTCACAGGGAGAAGGAAAAAAATGTCACAGGGAGAAGGGAATAAAATGTCACAGGGAGAAGGGAATGAAATGACACAGGGAGAGGGAATAAAATGTCACAGGGAGAAGGAAAAAAATGTCACAGGGAGAAGGAATAAAATGTCATAGGGAGAAGGAATAAAATGTCACAGGGAGAAGGGAATAAAATGTCACAGGGAGAAGGATAAATATGTCACAGGGAGAAGGGAATAAAATGTCACAGGGAGAAGGGAATGAAATGACACAGGGAGAGGGAATAAAATGTCACAGGGAGAAGGAATAAAATGTCATAGGGAGAGGGAATAAAATGTGACAGAGAGAAGGGAATAAAATGTCACAGGGAGAAGGGAATAAAATGTCACAGGGAGAAGCAATAAAATGTCACAGGGAGAGGGAATAAAATGTGACAGAGAGAAGGGAATAAAATGTCACAGGGAGAAGGGAATAAAATGTCACAGGGAGAGAGAATAAAATGTCACAGGGAGAAGGAATAAAATGTCACAAGGAGAAGGGAATAAAATGTCACAGGGAGAGGGAATAAAATGTCAGAGAGAGAAGTGACAAAAATGTCAAAGTGAGAAGGGAATAAAATATCAGAGGGAGAAGGGAATAAAATGTCAGAGGGAGCGGGAATAAAATGTCAGAGGGAGAAGGAAATAAAATGTCACAAAGAGAAGGGAACAAAATGTCACAGGGAGAGGGAATAAAATATCACAGGGAGAAGGGAATAAAATGTCACAGGAAGGAGGGAATAAAATGTCACCGGGAGACGGAAAAAATGTCACAGGGAGAAGGATAAATATGTCACAGGGAGAAGGGAATAAAATGTCACAGGGAGAAGGGAATGAAATGACACAGGGAGAGGGAATAAAATGTCACAGGGAGAAGGAATAAAATGTCATAGGGAGAGGGAATAAAATGTGACAGAGAGAAGGGAATAAAATGTCACAGGGAGAAGGGAATAAAATGTCACAGGGAGAAGCAATAAAATGTCACAGGGAGAGGGAATAAAATGTGACAGAGAGAAGGGAATAAAATGTCACAGGGAGAAGGGAATAAAATGTCACAGGGAGAGAGAATAAAATGTCACAGGGAGAAGGAATAAAATGTCACAAGGAGAAGGGAATAAAATGTCACAGGGAGAGGGAATAAAATGTCAGAGAGAGAAGTGACAAAAATGTCAAAGTGAGAAGGGAATAAAATATCAGAGGGAGAAGGGAATAAAATGTCAGAGGGAGCGGGAATAAAATGTCAGAGGGAGAAGGAAATAAAATGTCACAAAGAGAAGGGAACAAAATGTCACAGGGAGAGGGAATAAAATATCACAGGGAGAAGGGAATAAAATGTCACAGGAAGGAGGGAATAAAATGTCACCGGGAGACGGAAAAAATGTCACAGGGAGAAGGGAATAAAATGTCACAGGTAGAAGGGAATAAA
The DNA here is from genome assembly GCF_036971445.1 of Narcine bancroftii. Lineage (NCBI taxonomy): Eukaryota > Metazoa > Chordata > Chondrichthyes > Torpediniformes > Narcinidae > Narcine > Narcine bancroftii. The sequence goes on along the minus strand of NC_091470.1, from coordinate 1,962,639 downwards.
ATGTCACAGGGAGAAGGAATAAAATGTCACAGGGAGAAGGGAATAAAATGTCACAGGGAGATGGAATGAAATGTCACAGGGAGAGGGAATAAAATGTTACAGGAAGAGGGAATAAAATGTCACAGGGAAAAGGGAATAAAATGTCACAGGGCGAGAGAATAAAATGTCACAGGGAGAGGGAATAAAAAATCACAGGGAGAGGGAATAAAATGTCACAGGGAGAGGGAATAAAATGTTACAGGAAGAGGGAATAAAATGTCACAGGGAAAAGGGAATAAAATGTCACAGGGCGAGAGAATAAAATGTCACAGGGAGAAGGAATAAAATGTCACAGGGAGAAGGGAATAAAATGTCACAGGGAGAAGGGAATAAAATGTCACAGGGAGAAGGGAAAAAATGTCACAGTGAGAAGGAAATAAAATGTCACAGGGACAAGGGAATAAAATGTCACTGGGAGAAGGGAATAAAATGTCACAGAGAGAAGGAATAAAATGTCACATGGAGAAGGGAATAAAATGTCAGAGGGTGAAGGAATAAAATGTCACAGGGAGAGGGAATAAAATGTCACAGGGTGAAGGAATAAAATTTCACAGGGAGGGGGAATAAAAAATCACAGGGAGATGGAATAAAATGTCACAGGGAGAAGGGAATAAAAAGTCACAGGAAGAGGGAATAAAATTTCACAGGGAGAGGGAATAAATTGTCACGGGGAGAGGGAATAAAATGTCACAGGGAGAAGGGAATAAAATGTGACAGGGAGAAGGAATAAAATGTCACAGGGAGAGGGAATGAAATGTCAGAGGGAGAAGAGAATAAAATTTCACAGGGAGAAGGGAATAAAATGTCACCGGGAGAGGGAATAAAATGTCACAGGGAGAGGGAATAAAATGTCACAGGGAGAGGGAATAAAATGTCAAAGGGAGAAGGAAATAAAATGTCACAAGGAGAAGGGAACAAAATGTCACAGGGAGAGGAAATAAAATGTCACAGGGAGAAGGGAAAAAATGTCAAAGTGAGAAGGGAATAAAATGTCACAGGGAGAAGGAATAAAATGTCACAGGGAGAAGGGAATAAAATTTCACAGGGAGAGGGAATAAAATGTCACAGGGAGAAGGGAATAAAATGTCACAGGGAGAGGGAATAAAATGTCACAGGGAGATAGAATAAAATGTCACAGGGAGAAGGAAATAAAATGTCACAGGGAGAAGGGAATAAAATGTCACAGGGAGAATGAAATAAAATATTACAGGGAGATGGAATAAAATTTCACAGGGAGAGGGAATAAAAAATCACAGGGAGTGGGAATAAAATGTCACGTGGAGAGGGAATGAAATGACACAGGGAGAAGGGAATAAAATATCCCAAGGAGAGGGAATAAGATGTCACAGGGGGAGGGAATGAAATGTCACAGGTAGAAGGGAAAGAAATGTCATAGGAGGAGGGAATGAATTGTCACACTGAGAAGGGAATAAAATGTCACTAGGAGATGGGAATAAAATGTCAAAGGGAGTTGGAATAAAATGTCACAGGGAGAAGGAAATAAAATATCACAGGGAGAAGGAATAAAATTTCACAGGGAGAGGGAATAAAAAATCACAGCGAGAGGGAATAAAATGTCACAGGGAGAAGGGAATAAAAAGTCACAGGAAGAGGGAATAATATTTAACAGCGAGAGGGAATAAAATGTCACGGGGATAGAGAATGAAATGTCAAAGGGGGAGGGAATGAAATGTCACAGGGAGAGGGAATGAAATGTCACAGGGTGAGGGAATGAAATGTCACGGGGATAGAGAATGAAATGTCAAAGGGGGAGGGAATGAAATGTCACAGGGAGAGGGAATGAAATGTCACAGGGAGAAGGGAATAAAATGTCACAGGGAGAAGGGAATAAAATGTCACAGGGAGAAGGGAATAAACTGTCACAGGGAGACGGAATAAAATGTCACAGGGAGAGGGAATAAAATGTCACAGGGAGAAGGGAATAAAATGTCACAGGGAGTGGGAATAAAATGTCACGGGGAGAGGGAATGAAATGACACAGGGAGAAAGGGAATAAAATATCCCAAGGAGAGGGAATAAGATGTCACAGGGGGAGGGAATGAAATGTCACAGGTAGAAGGGAAAGAAATGTCATAGGAGGAGGGAATGAATTGTCACAGGGAGAAGGGAATAAAATGTCACAGGAAGAGGGAATAAAACCTCACAGGGAGAGGGAATGAAATGTCACAGTGAGAAGGGAATAAAATGTCACTAGGAGATGGGAATAAAATGTCAAAGGGAGTGGGAATAAAATGTCACAGGGAGAAGGAAATAAAATATCACAGGGAGAAGGAATAAAATTTCACAGGGAGAGGGAATAAAAAATCACAGCGAGAGGGAATAAAATGTCACAGGGAGAAGGGAATAAAAAGTCACAGGAAGAGGGAATAATATTTAACAGCGAGAGGGAATAAAATGTCACGGGGATAGAGAATGAAATGTCAAAGGGGGAGGGAATGAAATGTCACAGGGAGAGGGAATGAAATGTCACAGGGTGAGGGAATGAAATGTCACGGGGATAGAGAATGAAATGTCAAAGGGGGAGGGAATGAAATGTCACAGGGAGAGGGAATGAAATGTCACAGGGAGAAGGGAATAAAATGTCACAGGGAGAAGGTAATAAAATGTCACAGGGAGAAGGGAATAAACTGTCACAGGGAGACGGAATAAAATGTCACAGGGAGAGGGACTAAAATGTCACAGGGAGAAGGGAAAAAAATGTCACAGGGAGAGGGAATAAAATGTCACAGGGAGAAGGGAATAAAATGTTACAGGAAGAGGGAATAAAATGTCACAGGTAAAAGGGAATAAAATGTCACAGGGCGAGAGAATAAAATGTCACAGGGAGAAGGAATAAAATGTCACAGGGAGAAGGGAATAAAATGTCACAGGGAGAAGGGAATAAAATGTCACAGGGAGAGGGAATGAAATGTCACAGGGAGAAGGAAATAAAATATTACAGGGAGATGGAATAAAATGTCACAGGGAGAAGGGAATAAAAGGTCACAGGAAGAGGGAATAAAATGTCACAGGGAGAAGGGAATAAAATGTCACAGGGCGAGAGAATAAAATGTCACAGGGAGAAGGAATAAAATGTCACAGGGAGAAGGGAATAAAATGTCACAGGGAGAATGGAATAAAATGTCACAGGGAGAAGGGAATAAAATGTAACAGGGAGAAGGAATAAAATGTCACAGGGAGAAGGGAATAAAATGTCACAGGGAGAAGGGAATAAAATGTTACAGGGAGAAGGGAATAAAATGTCACAGGGGGAAGGGAATAAAATGTCACAGGGCGAGAGAATAAAATGTCACAGGGAGAAGGAATAAAATGTCACAGGGAGAAGGGAATAAAATGTCACAGGGCGAGAGAATAAAATGTCACAGGGAGAGGGAATGAAATGTCACAGGGAGAACGAAATAAAATGTCACAGGGAGAAGGGAATAAAATGTCACAGGGAGAATGAAATAAAATATTACAGGGAGATGGAATAAAATTTCACAGGGAGAGGGAATAAAAAATCACAGGGAGAGGGAATAAAATGTCACAGGGAGTGGGAATAAAATGTCACGGGGAGAGGGAATGAAATGACACAGGGAGAAGGGAATAAAAGGTCACAGGAAGAGGGAATAAAATGTCACAGTGAGAGGGAATAAAATGTCACAGGGAGAAGGGAATAAAATGTCACAGGGCGAGAGAATAAAATGTCACAGGTAGAAGGAATAAAATGTCACAGGGAGAAGGGAATAAAATGTAACAGGGAGAGGGAATGAAATGTCACAGGGAGAAGGGAATAAAATGTCACAGGGAGAAGGGAATAAAATGTAACAGGGAGAAGGAATAAAATGTCACAGGGAGAAGGGAATAAAATGTCACAGGGCGAGAGAATAAAATGTCACAGGGAGAAGGAATAAAATGTCACAGGGAGAATGGAATAAAATGTCACAGGGAGAAGGGAATAAAATGTAACAGGAAGAGGGAATAAAATGTCACAGGGAGAAGGGAATAAAATGTCACAGGGCGAGAGAATAAAATGTCACAGGGAGAGGGAATGAAATGTCACAGGGAGAAGGAAATAAAATGTCACAGGGAGAAGGGAATAAAATGTCACAGGGAGAATGAAATAAAATATTACAGGGAGATGGAATAAAATTTCACAGGGAGAGGGAATAAAAAATCACAGGGAGAGGGAATAAAATGTCACAGGGAGTGGGAATAAAATGTCACGGGGAGAGGGAATGAAATGACACAGGGAGAAGGGAATAAAAGGTCACAGGAAGAGGGAATAAAATGTCACAGTGAGAGGGAATAAAATGTCACAGGGAGAAGGGAATAAAATGTCACAGGGCGAGAGAATAAAATGTCACAGGGAGAAGGAATAAAATGTCACAGGGAGAAGGGAATAAAATGTCACAGGGAGAAGGGAATAAAATGTAACAGGGAGAGGGAATGAAATGTCACAGGGAGAAGGGAATAAAATGTCACAGGGAGAAGGGAATAAAATGTAACAGGGAGAAGGAATAAAATGTCACAGGGAGAAGGGAATAAAATGTCACAGGGAGAAGGGAATAAAATGTCACAGGGAGAAGGGAATAAAATGTCACAGGGCGAGAGAATAAAATGTCACAGGGAGAAGGAATAAAATGTCACAGGGAGAAGGGAATAAAATGTCACAGGGAGAAGGGAATAAAATGTCACAGGGCGAGAGAATAAAATGTCACAGGGAGAGGGAATGAAATGTCACAGGGAGAAGGAAATAAATGTCACAGGGAGAAGGGAATAAAATGTCACAGGGAGAATGAAATAAAATATTACAGGGAGATGGAATAAAATTTCACAGGGAGAGGGAATAAAAAATCACAGGGAGAGGGAATAAAATGTCACAGGGAGTGGGAATAAAATGTCACGGGGAGAGGGAATGAAATGACACAGGGAGAAGGGAATAAAATATCCCAAGGAGAGGGAATAAGATGTCACAGGGGGAGGGAATGAAATGTCACAGGTAGAAGGGAAAGAAATGTCACAGGAAGAGGGAATGAATTGTCACAGGGAGAATGGAATAAAATGTCGCAGGAAGAGGGAATAAAACGTCACAGGGAGAGGGAATGAAATGTCACAGTGAGAAGGGAATAAAATGTCACTAGGAGATGGGAATAAAATGTCAAAGGGAATGGGAATAAAATGTCACAGGGAGAAGGGAATAAAATGTCACAGGGAATAGGAATAAAATGTCACAGGAGGAGGGAATAAAATGTCACAGGGAGAAGGGAATAAAATGTCACAGAAAGGAGGGAATAAAATGTCACAGGGAGAAGGGAAAAAATGTCACAGGCAGAAGGTAATAGAATGTCACAGGGTGAAGGAATAAAATGTAACAGGGAGAGGGAATAAAATATCACAGGGAGAGGGAATAAAATGTCACAGGGAGAAGGAATAAAATGTCACAGGGAGAAGGAATAAAATGTCACAGGGAGAAGGGAATAAAATGTCACAGGGAGAAGGGAATAAAATGTCACAGGGAGAAAGAAAAAAATGTCACAGGGAGAAGGGAATAAAATGTCACAGGGAGAAGGAAAAAAATGTCACAGGAGGAGGGAATAAAATGTCACAGGGAGAAGGGAATAAAATGTCACAGGAAGGAGGGAATAAAATGTAACAGGGAGAAGGGAAAAAATGTCACAGGCAGAAGGGAATAAAATGTTACAGGGAGAAGGAATAAAATGTAACAGGGAGAGGGAATAAAATATCACAGGGAGAGGGAATAAAATGTCACAGGGAGAAGGGAATAAAATGTCAGAGGGGGAAGGAAATAAAATGTCACAAGGAGAAGGGAACAAAATGTCACAAGGAGAGGGAATAAAATGTCACAGGGAGAAGGGAAAAAAATGTCACAGGGAGAGGGAATAAAATGACACAGGGAGAAGGGAAAAAATGTCACAGGCAGAAGGGAATAAAATGTCACAGGGAGAAGGAATAAAATGTAACAGGGAGAAGGAATAAAATGTCACAGGGAGAAGGAATAAAATGTCACAGGGAGAAGGAATAAAATGTCACAGGGAGAAGGGAATAAAATGTCACAGGGAGAAGGGAAAAAATGTCACAGGCAGAAGGGAATAAAATGTCACAGGGAGAAGGAATAAAATGTAACAGGGAGAAGGAATAAAATGTCACAGGGAGAAGGAATAAAATGTCACAGGGAGAAGGAATAAAATGTCACAGGGAGAAGGGAATAAAATGTCACAGGGAGAAGGGAATAAAATGTCACAGGGAGAAGGAAAAAAATGTCACAGGGAGAAGGGAATAAAATGTCACAGGGAGAAGGGAATGAAATGACACAGGGAGAGGGAATAAAATGTCACAGGGAGAAGGAAAAAAATGTCACAGGGAGAAGGAATAAAATGTCATAGGGAGAAGGAATAAAATGTCACAGGGAGAAGGGAATAAAATGTCACAGGGAGAAGGGAATAAAATGTCACAGGGAGAAGGATAAATATGTCACAGGGAGAAGGGAATAAAATGTCACAGGGAGAAGGGAATGAAATGACACAGGGAGAGGGAATAAAATGTCACAGGGAGAAGGAATAAAATGTCATAAGGAGAGGGAATAAAATGTGACAGAGAGAAGGGAATAAAATGTCACAGGGAGAAGGGAATAAAATGTCACAGGGAGAAGCAATAAAATGTCACAGGGAGAGGGAATAAAATGTGACAGAGAGAAGGGAATAAAATGTCACAGGGAGAAGGGAATAAAATGTCACAGGGAGAGAGAAAAAAATGTCACAGGGAGAGAGAAAAAAATGGCACAGGGAGAAGGGAATAAAATGTCACAGGGAGAGAGAATAAAATGTCACAGGGAGAAGGAATAAAATGTCACAAGGAGAAGGGAATAAAATGTCACAGGGAGAGGGAATAAAATGTCACAGAGAGAAGTGACAAAAATGTCAAAGTGAGAAGGGAATAAAATATCAGAGGGAGAAGGGAATAAAATGTCAGAGGGAGCGGGAATAAAATGTCAGAGGGAGAAGGAAATAAAATGTCACAAAGAGAAGGGAACAAAATGTCACAGGGAGAGGGAATAAAATATCACAGGGAGAAGGGAATAAAATGTCACAGGAAGGAGGGAATAAAATGTCACCGGGAGACGGAAAAAATGTCACAGGGAGAAGGGAATAAAATGTCACAGGTAGAAGGGAATAAAATGTCACAGGGAGAAGGAATAAAATGTCACAGGGAGAAGGGAATAAAATGTCACAGGGAGATGGAATGAAATGTCACAGGGAGAGGGAATAAAATGTTACAGGAAGAGGGAATAAAATGTCACAGGGAAAAGGGAATAAAATGTCACAGGGCGAGAGAATAAAATGTCACAGGGAGAGGGAATAAAAAATCACAGGGAGAGGGAATAAAATGTCACAGGGAGAGGGAATAAAATGTTACAGGAAGAGGGAATAAAATGTCACAGGGAAAAGGGAATAAAATGTCACAGGGCGAGAGAATAAAATGTCACAGGGAGAAGGAATAAAATGTCACAGGGAGAAGGGAATAAAATGTCACAGGGAGAAGGGAATAAAATGTCACAGGGAGAGGGGAATGAAATGTCACAGGGAGAAGGAAATAAAATGTCACAGGGAGAAGTGAATAAAATGTCACAGGGAGAATGAAATAAAATATTACAGGGAGATGGAATAAAATGTCACAGGGAGAAGGAATAAAATGTCACAGGGAGAAGGAATAAAATGTCACAGGGAGAAGGGAATAAAATGTCACAGGGAGAAGGGAATAAAATGTCACAGGGAGAAGGAAAAAAATGTCACAGGGAGAAGGAATAAAATGTCACAGGGAGAAGGGAATAAAATGTCACAGGGAGAAGGGAATAAAATGTCACAGGGAGAAGGATAAATATGTCACAGGGAGAAGGGAATAAAATGTCACAGGGAGAAGGGAATGAAATGACACAGGGAGAGGGAATAAAATGTCACAGGGAGAAGGAAAAAAATGTCACAGGGAGAAGGAATAAAATGTCATAGTGAGAAGGAATAAAATGTCACAGGGAGAAGGGAATAAAATGTCACAGGGAGAAGGGAATAAAATGTCACAGGGAGAAGGATAAATATGTCACAGGGAGAAGGGAATAAAATGTCACAGGGAGAAGGGAATGAAATGACACAGGGAGAGGGAATAAAATGTCACAGGGAGAAGGAATAAAATGTCATAGGGAGAGGGAATAAAATGTGACAGAGAGAAGGGAATAAAATGTCACAGGGAGAAGGGAATAAAATGTCACAGGGAGAAGCAATAAAATGTCACAGGGAGAGGGAATAAAATGTGACAGAGAGAAGGGAATAAAATGTCACAGGGAGAAGGGAATAAAATGTCACAGGGAGAGAGAAAAAAATGTCACAGGGAGAGAGAAAAAAATGGCACAGGGAGAAGGGAATAAAATGTCACAGGGAGAGAGAATAAAATGTCACAGGGAGAAGGAATAAAATGTCACAAGGAGAAGGGAATAAAATGTCACAGGGAGAGGGAATAAAATGTCACAGAGAGAAGTGACAAAAATGTCAAAGTGAGAAGGGAATAAAATATCAGAGGGAGAAGGGAATAAAATGTCAGAGGGAGCGGGAATAAAATGTCAGAGGGAGAAGGAAATAAAATGTCACAAAGAGAAGGGAACAAAATGTCACAGGGAGAGGGAATAAAATATCACAGGGAGAAGGGAATAAAATGTCACAGGAAGGAGGGAATAAAATGTCACCGGGAGACGGAAAAAATGTCACAGGGAGAAGGGAATAAAATGTCACAGGTAGAAGGGAATAAAATGTCACAGGGAGAAGGAATAAAATGTCACAGGGAGATGGAATGAAATGTCACAGGGAGAGGGAATAAAATGTTACAGGAAGAGGGAATAAAATGTCACAGGGAAAAGGGAATAAAATGTCACAGGGCGAGAGAATAAAATGTCACAGGGAGAGGGAATAAAAAATCACAGGGAGAGGGAATAAAATGTCACAGGGAGAGGGAATAAAATGTTACAGGAAGAGGGAATAAAATGTCACAGGGAGAAGGAATAAAATGTCACAGGGAGAAGGGAATAAAATGTCACAGGGAGAAGGGAATAAAATGTCACAGGGAGAGGGAATGAAATGTCACAGGGAGAAGGAAATAAAATGTCACAGGGAGAAGTGAATAAAATGTCACAGGGAGAATGAAATAAAATATTACAGGGAGATGGAATAAAATGTCACAGGGAGAAGGGAATAAAAAGTCACAGGGAGAGGGAATATAATTTCACAGGGAGATGGAATAAAATGTCACGGGGAGAGGGAATAAAATGTCACAGGGAGAAGGGAATAAAATGTCACAGGTAGAAGGGAATAAAAGGTCACAGGAAGAGGGAATAAAATGTCACAGTGAGAGGGAATAAAATGTCACAGGGAGAAGGGAATAAAATGTCACAGGGCGAGAGAATAAAATGTCACAGGGAGAAGGAATAAAATGTCACAGGGAGAAGGGAATAAAATGTCACAGGGAGAAGGGAATAAAATGTAACAGGGAGAGGGAATGAAATGTCACAGGGAGAAGGGAATAAAATGTCACACGGAGTGGGAATAAAATGTCACGGGGAGAGGGAATGAAATGACACAGGGAGAAGGGAATAAAATGTCACAGGGAGAAGGAATAAAATGTAACAGGGAGAAGGAATAAAATGTCACAGGGAGAAGGAATAAAATGTCACAGGGAGAAGGAATAAAATGTCACAGGGAGAAGGGAATAAAATGTCACAGGGAGAAGGGAATAAAATGTCACAGGGAGAAGGAAAAAAATGTCACAGGGAGAAGGGAATAAAATGTCACAGGGAGAAGGGAATGAAATGACACAGGGAGAGGGAATAAAATGTCACAGGGAGAAGGAAAAAAATGTCACAGGGAGAAGGAATAAAATGTCATAGGGAGAAGGAATAAAATGTCACAGGGAGAAGGGAATAAAATGTCACAGGGAGAAGGGAATAAAATGTCACAGGGAGAAGGATAAATATGTCACAGGGAGAAGGGAATAAAATGTCACAGGGAGAAGGGAATGAAATGACACAGGGAGAGGGAATAAAATGTCACAGGGAGAAGGAATAAAATGTCATAAGGAGAGGGAATAAAATGTGACAGAGAGAAGGGAATAAAATGTCACAGGGAGAAGGGAATAAAATGTCACAGGGAGAAGCAATAAAATGTCACAGGGAGAGGGAATAAAATGTGACAGAGAGAAGGGAATAAAATGTCACAGGGAGAAGGGAATAAAATGTCACAGGGAGAGAGAAAAAAATGTCACAGGGAGAGAGAAAAAAATGGCACAGGGAGAAGGGAATAAAATGTCACAGGGAGAGAGAATAAAATGTCACAGGGAGAAGGAATAAAATGTCACAAGGAGAAGGGAATAAAATGTCACAGGGAGAGGGAATAAAATGTCACAGAGAGAAGTGACAAAAATGTCAAAGTGAGAAGGGAATAAAATATCAGAGGGAGAAGGGAATAAAATGTCAGAGGGAGCGGGAATAAAATGTCAGAGGGAGAAGGAAATAAAATGTCACAAAGAGAAGGGAACAAAATGTCACAGGGAGAGGGAATAAAATATCACAGGGAGAAGGGAATAAAATGTCACAGGAAGGAGGGAATAAAATGTCACCGGGAGACGGAAAAAATGTCACAGGGAGAAGGGAATAAAATGTCACAGGTAGAAGGGAATAAAATGTCACAGGGAGAAGGAATAAAATGTCACAGGGAGAAGGGAATAAAATGTCACAGGGAGATGGAATGAAATGTCACAGGGAGAGGGAATAAAATGTTACAGGAAGAGGGAATAAAATGTCACAGGGAAAAGGGAATAAAATGTCACAGGGCGAGAGAATAAAATGTCACAGGGAGAGGGAATAAAAAATCACAGGGAGAGGGAATAAAATGTCACAGGGAGAGGGAATAAAATGTTACAGGAAGAGGGAATAAAATGTCACAGGGAAAAGGGAATAAAATGTCACAGGGCGAGAGAATAAAATGTCACAGGGAGAAGGAATAAAATGTCACAGGGAGAAGGGAATAAAATGTCACAGGGAGAAGGGAATAAAATGTCACAGGGAGAGGGGAATGAAATGTCACAGGGAGAAGGAAATAAAATGTCACAGGGAGAAGTGAATAAAATGTCACAGGGAGAATGAAATAAAATATTACAGGGAGATGGAATAAAATGTCACAGGGAGAAGGAATAAAATGTCACAGGGAGAAGGAATAAAATGTCACAGGGAGAAGGGAATAAAATGTCACAGGGAGAAGGGAATAAAATGTCACAGGGAGAAGGAAAAAAATGTCACAGGGAGAAGGAATAAAATGTCACAGGGAGAAGGGAATAAAATGTCACAGGGAGAAGGGAATAAAATGTCACAGGGAGAAGGATAAATATGTCACAGGGAGAAGGGAATAAAATGTCACAGGGAGAAGGGAATGAAATGACACAGGGAGAGGGAATAAAATGTCACAGGGAGAAGGAAAAAAATGTCACAGGGAGAAGGAATAAAATGTCATAGTGAGAAGGAATAAAATGTCACAGGGAGAAGGGAATAAAATGTCACAGGGAGAAGGGAATAAAATGTCACAGGGAGAAGGATAAATATGTCACAGGGAGAAGGGAATAAAATGTCACAGGGAGAAGGGAATGAAATGACACAGGGAGAGGGAATAAAATGTCACAGGGAGAAGGAATAAAATGTCATAGGGAGAGGGAATAAAATGTGACAGAGAGAAGGGAATAAAATGTCACAGGGAGAAGGGAATAAAATGTCACAGGGAGAAGCAATAAAATGTCACAGGGAGAGGGAATAAAATGTGACAGAGAGAAGGGAATAAAATGTCACAGGGAGAAGGGAATAAAATGTCACAGGGAGAGAGAAAAAAATGTCACAGGGAGAGAGAAAAAAATGGCACAGGGAGAAGGGAATAAAATGTCACAGGGAGAGAGAATAAAATGTCACAGGGAGAAGGAATAAAATGTCACAAGGAGAAGGGAATAAAATGTCACAGGGAGAGGGAATAAAATGTCACAGAGAGAAGTGACAAAAATGTCAAAGTGAGAAGGGAATAAAATATCAGAGGGAGAAGGGAATAAAATGTCAGAGGGAGCGGGAATAAAATGTCAGAGGGAGAAGGAAATAAAATGTCACAAAGAGAAGGGAACAAAATGTCACAGGGAGAGGGAATAAAATATCACAGGGAGAAGGGAATAAAATGTCACAGGAAGGAGGGAATAAAATGTCACCGGGAGACGGAAAAAATGTCACAGGGAGAAGGGAATAAAATGTCACAGGTAGAAGGGAATAAAATGTCACAGGGAGAAGGAATAAAATGTCACAGGGAGATGGAATGAAATGTCACAGGGAGAGGGAATAAAATGTTACAGGAAGAGGGAATAAAATGTCACAGGGAAAAGGGAATAAAATGTCACAGGGCGAGAGAATAAAATGTCACAGGGAGAGGGAATAAAAAATCACAGGGAGAGGGAATAAAATGTCACAGGGAGAGGGAATAAAATGTTACAGGAAGAGGGAATAAAATGTCACAGGGAGAAGGAATAAAATGTCACAGGGAGAAGGGAATAAAATGTCACAGGGAGAAGGGAATAAAATGTCACAGGGAGAGGGAATGAAATGTCACAGGGAGAAGGAAATAAAATGTCACAGGGAGAAGTGAATAAAATGTCACAGGGAGAATGAAATAAAATATTACAGGGAGATGGAATAAAATGTCACAGGGAGAAGGGAATAAAAAGTCACAGGGAGAGGGAATATAATTTCACAGGGAGATGGAATAAAATGTCACGGGGAGAGGGAATAAAATGTCACAGGGAGAAGGGAATAAAATGTCACAGGTAGAAGGGAATAAAAGGTCACAGGAAGAGGGAATAAAATGTCACAGTGAGAGGGAATAAAATGTCACAGGGAGAAGGGAATAAAATGTCACAGGGCGAGAGAATAAAATGTCACAGGGAGAAGGAATAAAATGTCACAGGGAGAAGGGAATAAAATGTCACAGGGAGAAGGGAATAAAATGTAACAGGGAGAGGGAATGAAATGTCACAGGGAGAAGGGAATAAAATGTCACACGGAGTGGGAATAAAATGTCACGGGGAGAGGGAATGAAATGACACAGGGAGAAGGGAATAAAATGTCACAGGGCGAGAGAATAAAATGTCACAGGGAGAAGGAATAAAATGTCACAGGGAGAAGGGAATAAAATGTAACAGGGAGAGGGAATGAAATGTCACAGGGAGAAGGGAATAAAATGTCACAGGAAGAGGGAATAAAACCTCACAGGGAGAGGGAATGAAATGTCACAGTGAAAAGGGAATAAAATGTCACTAGGAGATGGGAATAAAATGTCAAAGGGAGTGGGAATAAAATGTCACAGGGAGAAGGAAATAAAATATCACAGGGAGAAGGAATAAAATTTCACAGGGAGAGGGAATAAAAAATCACAGCGAGAGGGAATAAAATGTCACAGGGAGAAGGGAATAAAAAGTCACAGGAAGAGGGAATAATATTTAACAGCGAGAGGGAATAAAATGTCACGGGGATAGAGAATGAAATGTCAAAGGGGGAGGGAATGAAATGTCACAGGGAGAGGGAATGAAATGTCACAGGGTGAGGGAATGAAATGTCACGGGGATAGAGAATGAAATGTTAAAGGGGGAGGGAATGAAATGTCACAGGGAGAGGGAATGAAATGTCACAGGGAGAAGGGAATAAAATGTCACAGGGAGAAGGTAATAAAATGTCACAGGGAGAAGGGAATAAACTGTCACAGGGAGACGGAATAAAATGTCACAGGGAGAGGGACTAAAATGTCACAGGGAGAAGGGAAAAAAATGTCACAGGGAGAGGGAATAAAATGTCACAGGGAGAAGGGAATAAAATGTTACAGGAAGAGGGAATAAAATGTCACAGGGAAAAGGGAATAAAATGTCACAGGGCGAGAGAATAAAATGTCACAGGGAGAAGGAATAAAATGTCACAGGGAGAAGGGAATAAAATGTCACAGGGAGAAGGGAATAAAATGTCACAGGGAGAGGGAATGAAATGTCACAGGGAGAAGGAAATAAAATATTACAGGGAGATGGAATAAAATGTCACAGGGAGAAGGGAATAAAAGGTCACAGGAAGAGGGAATAAAATGTCACAGTGAGAGGGAATAAAATGTCACAGGGAGAAGGGAATAAAATGTCACAGGGCGAGAGAATAAAATGTCACAGGGAGAAGGAATAAAATGTCACAGGGAGAAGGGAATAAAATGTCACAGGGAGAATGGAATAAAATGTCACAGGGAGAAGGGAACAAAATGTAACATGGAGAAGGAATAAAATGTCACAGTGAGAGGGAATAAAATGTCACAGGGGGAAGGGAATAAAATGTCACAGGGCGAGAGAATAAAATGTCACAGGGAGAAGGAATAAAATGTCACAGGGAGAAGGGAATAAAATGTCACAGGGCGAGAGAATAAAATGTCACAGGGAGAGGGAATGAAATGTCACAGGGAGAACGAAATAAAATGTCACAGGGAGAAGGGAATAAAATGTCACAGGGAGAATGAAATAAAATATTACAGGGAGATGGAATAAAATTTCACAGGGAGAGGGAATAAAAAATCACAGGGAGAGGGAATAAAATGTCACAGGGAGTGGGAATAAAATGTCACGGGGAGAGGGAATGAAATGACACAGGGAGAAGGGAATAAAAGGTCACAGGAAGAGGGAATAAAATGTCACAGTGAGAGGGAATAAAATGTCACAGGGAGAAGGGAATAAAATGTCACAGGGCGAGAGAATAAAATGTCACAGGTAGAAGGAATAAAATGTCACAGGGAGAAGGGAATAAAATGTAACAGGGAGAGGGAATGAAATGTCACAGGGAGAAGGGAATAAAATGTCACAGGGAGAAGGGAATAAAATGTAACAGGGAGAAGGAATAAAATGTCACAGGGAGAAGGGAATAAAATGTCACAGGGCGAGAGAATAAAATGTCACAGGGAGAAGGAATAAAATGTCACAGGGAGAATGGAATAAAATGTCACAGGGAGAAGGGAATAAAATGTAACAGGAAGAGGGAATAAAATGTCACAGGGAGAAGGGAATAAAATGTCACAGGGCGAGAGAATAAAATGTCACAGGGAGAGGGAATGAAATGTCACAGGGAGAAGGAAATAAAATGTCACAGGGAGAAGGGAATAAAATGTCACAGGGAGAATGAAATAAAATATTACAGGGAGATGGAATAAAATTTCACAGGGAGAGGGAATAAAAAATCACAGGGAGAGGGAATAAAATGTCACAGGGAGTGGGAATAAAATGTCACGGGGAGAGGGAATGAAATGACACAGGGAGAAGGGAATAAAAGGTCACAGGAAGAGGGAATAAAATGTCACAGTGAGAGGGAATAAAATGTCACAGGGAGAAGGGAATAAAATGTCACAGGGCGAGAGAATAAAATGTCACAGGGAGAAGGAATAAAATGTCACAGGGATAAGGGAATAAAATGTCACAGGGAGAAGGGAATAAAATGTAACAGGGAGAGGGAATGAAATCTCACAGGGAGAAGGGAATAAAATGTCACAGGGAGAAGGGAATAAAATGTAACAGGGAGAAGGAATAAAATGTCACAGGGAGAAGGGAATAAAATGTAACAGGGAGAAGGGAATAAAATGTCACAGGTAGAAGGGAATAAAATGTCACAGGGAGAAGGGAATAAAATGTCACAGGGCGAGAGAATAAAATGTCACAGGGAGAAGGAATAAAATGTCACAGGGAGAAGGGAATAAAATGTCACAGGGAGAAGGGAATAAAATGTCACAGGGCGAGAGAATAAAATGTCACAGGGAGAGGGAATGAAATGTCACAGGGAGAAGGAAATAAATGTCACAGGGAGAAGGGAATAAAATGTCACAGAGAGAATGAAATAAAATATTACAGGGAGATGGAATAAAATTTCACAGGGAGAGGGAATAAAAAATCACAGGGAGAGGGAATAAAATGTCACAGGGAGTGGGAATAAAATGTCACGGGGAGAGGGAATGAAATGACACAGGGAGAAGGGAATAAAATATCCCAAGGAGAGGGAATAAGATGTCACAGGGGGAGGGAATGAAATGTCACAGGTAGAAGGGAAAGAAATGTCACAGGAAGAGGGAATGAATTGTCACAGGGAGAATGGAATAAAATGTCGCAGGAAGAGGGAATAAAACGTCACAGGGAGAGGGAATGAAATGTCACAGTGAGAAGGGAATAAAATGTCACTAGGAGATGGGAATAAAATGTCACAGGGAGAAGGAATAAAATGTCACAGGGAGAAGGGAATAAAATGTCACAGGGAGAAGGGAATAAAATGTCACAGGGCGAGAGAATAAAATGTCACAGGGAGAGGGAATGAAATGTCACAGGGAGAAGGAAATAAATGTCATAGGGAGAAGGGAATAAAATGTCACAGGGAGAATGAAATAAAATATTACAGGGAGATGGAATAAAATTTCACAGGGAGAGGGAATAAAAAATCACAGGGAGAAGGGAATAAAATGTCACAGGAAGGAGGGAATAAAATGTCACCGGGAGACGGAAAAAATGTCACAGGGAGAAGGGAATAAAATGTCACAGGTAGAAGGGAATAAAATGTCACAGGGAGAAGGAATAAAATGTCACAGGGAGAAGGGAATAAAATGTCACAGGGAGATGGAATGGAATGTCACAGTGAGAAGGAAATAAAATATCACAGGGAGATGGAAAAAAATTTCGCAGGGAGAGGGAATAAAAAATCACAGGGAGAGGGAATAAAATGTCACAGGGAGAGGGACTAAAATGTCACAAGAAGAAGGGAAAAAAATGTTACAGGAAGAGGGAATAAAATGTCACAGGGAAAAGGGAATAAAATGTCACAGGGAGAAGGGAATAAAATGTCACAGGGAGAAGGGAATAAAATGTCAGAGGGAGAAGGGAAAAAAATGTTACAGGAAGAGGGAATAAAATGTCACAGGGAAAAGGGAATAAAATGTCACAGGGCGAGAGAATAAAATGTCACAGGGAGAAGGAATAAAATGTCACAGGGAGAAGGGAATAAAATGTCACAGGGAGAAGGGAATAAAATGTCAGAGGGAGAAGGGAATAAAATGTCACAGGGAGCGGGAATAAAATATCACAGGGAGAAGGGAATAAAATGTCACAGGGAGAGGGAATGAAATGTCACAGGGAGAAGGAAATAAATTGTCACAGGGAGAAGTGAATAAAATGTCACAGGGAGAATGAAATAAAATATTACAGGGAGATGGAATAAAATGTCACAGGGAGAAGGGAATAAAAAGTCACAGGGAGAGGGAATAAAATTTCACAGGGAGATGGAATAAAATGTCACGGAGAGAGGGAATAAAATGTCACAGAGGGAAGGGATTAAAATGTCAGAGGGAGAAGGGAATAAAATGACACAGGGAGAGGGAATAAAATGTCACAGGGAGAAGGGATTAAAATGTCAGAGGGAGAAGGGAATAAAATGTCACAGGGGGAAGGGAATAAAATGTCACATGGAGAGGGAATAAAAAGTCACAGGGAGAAGGAAATAAAATGTCACAGGGAGAAGGGAATGAAATGTCACAGGGAGAAGGGAATAAAATATCAGAGGGAGAAGGGAATAAAATGTCAGAGGGGGAAGGAAATAAAATGTCACAAGGAGAAGGGAACAAAATGTCACAGGGAGAGGGAATAAAATGTCACAGGGAGAAGGGAATAAAATGTCACAGGGAGAAGGGAAAAAATGTCACAGGGAGAAGGGAATAAAATGTCACAGGTAGAAGGGAATAAAATGTCACAGGGAGAAGGAATAAATTGTAACAGGGAGAGGGAATAAAATGTCACAGGGAGAGGGAATAAAATGTCACAGGGAGAAGGAATAAAATGTCACAGGGAGAAGGGAATAAAATGTCACAGGGAGAAGGGAATAAAATGTCACAGGGAGAAGGAAAAAAATGTCACAGGGAGAAGTAAATAAAATGTCACAGGGAGAAGGGAATGAAATGACACAGGGAGAGGGAATAAAATGTCACAGGGAGAAGGAATAAAATGTCACAGGGAGAGGGAATAAAATGTGACAGAGAGAAGGGAATAAAATGTCACAGGGAGAAGGGAATAAAATGTCACAGCGAGAAGCAATAAAATGTCACAGGGAGAGGGAATAAAATGTGACAGAGAGAAGGGAATAAAATGTCACAGGGAGAAGGGAATAAAACGTCACAGGGAGAGAGAAAGAAATGTCACAGGGAGAAGGGAATAAAATGTCACAGGGAGAGAGAATAAAATGTCACAGGAAGAAGGAATAAAATGTCACAGGGAGAAGGGAATAAAATGTCAGAGGGAGAAGGGAATAAAATGTCACAGGGAGCGGGAATAAAATATCACAGGGAGAAGGGAATAAAATGTCACAGGGAGAAGAGAATAAAATGTCACAGGGAGAAGTGAAAAAAAATGTCAAAGTGAGAAGGAAATAAAATATCAGAGGGTGAAGGGAATAAAATGTCAGAGGGAGCGGGAATAAAATGTCAGAGGGAGAAGGAAATAAAATGTCACAAGGAGAAGGGAACAAAATGTCACAGGGAGAAGGAATAAAATGTCACAGGGAGAAGGGAATAAAATGTCACAGGAAGGAGGGATTAAAATGTCACAGGGAGAACGGAAAAAATGTCACAGGGAGAAGGGAATAAAATGTCACAGGTAGAAGGGAATAAAATGTCACAGGGAGAAGGGAATAAAATGTCACAGGGAGAGGGGAATTAAATGTCACAGGGAGATGGAAAAAATTTCGCAGGGAGAGGGAATAAAAAATCACAGGAAGTGGGAATAAAATGTCACAGGGAGAAGGGAATAAAAAGTCACAGGGAGAGGGAATAAAATTTCACAGGGAGAGGGCATAAAATGTCACGGGGAGAGGGAATAAAATGTTACGGGAGAAGGGAATAAAATGTCACAGGGAGAAGGGAATAAAAGGTCACAGGAAGAGGGAATAAAATGTCACAGTGAGAGGGAATGAAAAGTCACACGGAGAAGGGAAGAAAATTACAGAGGGAGAAGGGAATAAAATGACACAGGGAGAAGGGAATAAAATGTCACAAGGAGAGGGAATGAAATGTCACAGGGTTAGGGAATGAAATGTCACAGGGAAAGGGAATGAAATGTCACAGGGGGAGGGAATGAAATATTACAGGGAGAAGGGAAAGAAATGTCACAGGGGGAGGGAATGTAATGTCACAGGGAGAGGGAATAAAAAGTCACAGGGAGAAGGGAATAAAATGTCACAGGGTGAAGGAATAAAATGTCACAGGGAGAGGGAATAAAATGTCACAGAGAGAAGGGATTAAAATGTCAGAGGGAGAAGGGAATAAAATGTCACAGGGAGAAGGGAATAAAATGTGACATGGAGAGGGAATAAACAGTCACAGGGAGAAGGAAATAAAATGTCACAGGGAGAAGGGAATAAAATGTCACATGGAGATGGAATAAAATGTCACAGGGAGAAGGGAATGAAATGTCACCGGGAGAAGGGAATAACATGTCACAGGGAGAAGGAATAAAATGTCACAGGGAGAAGGGAATAAAAGGTCTCAGGGAGAAGGGAAAAAATGTCACTGGGAGAAGGGAATAAAATGTCACAGAGAGAAGGAATAAAATGTCACATGGAGAAGGGAATAAAATGTCAGAGGGTGAAGGAATAAAATGTCACAGGGAGAGGGAATAAAATGTCACAGGGTGAAGGAATAAAATTTCACAGGGAGGGGGAATAAAAAATCACAGGGAGATGGAATAAAATGTCACAGGGAGAAGGGAATAAAAAGTCACAGGAAGAGGGAATAAAATTTCACAGGGAGAGGGAATAAATTGTCACGGGGAGAGGGAATAAAATGTCACAGGGAGAAGGGAATAAAATGTGACAGGGAGAAGGAATAAATTGTCACAGGGAGAGGGAATGAAATGTCAGAGGGAGAAGAGAATAAAATGTCACAGGGAGCAGGAATAAAATGTCAGAGGGAGAAGGAAATAAAATGTCACAGGGAGAAGGGAATAAAATGTCACCGGGAGAGGGAATAAAATGTCACAGGGAGAGGGAATAAAATGTCAAAGGGAGAGGAAATAAAATGTCACAGGGAGAAGGGAACAAAATGTCACAGGGAGAGGAAATAAAATGTCACAGGGAGAAGGGAAAAAATGTCAAAGTGAGAAGGGAATAAAATGTCACAGGGAGAAGGAATAAAATGTCACAGGGAGAAGGGAATAAAATTTCACAGGGAGAGGGAATAAAATGTCACAGGGAGAAGGGAATAAAATGTCACAGGGAGAGGGAATAAAATGTCACAGGGAGATAGAATAAAATGTCACAGGGAGAAGGAAATAAAATGTCACAGGGGGAAGGGAATAAAATGTCACAGTGAGAATGAAATAAAATATTACAGGGAGATGGAATAAAAAATCACAGGGAGTGGGAATAAAATGTCACGTGGAGAGGGAATGAAATGACACAGGGAGAAGGGAATAAAATATCCCAAGGAGAGGGAATAAGATGTCACAGGGGGAGGGAATGAAATGTCACAGGTAGAAGGGAAAGAAACGTCATAGGAGGAGGGAATGAATTGTCACAGGGAGAAGGGAATAAAATGTCACAGGAAGAGGGAATAAAATGTCACAGGGAGAGGGAATGAAATGTCACACTGAGAAGGGAATAAAATGTCACTAGGAGATGGGAATAAAATGTCAAAGGGAGTGGGAATAAAATGTCACAGGGAGAAGGAAATAAAATATCACAGGGAGAAGGAATAAAATTTCACAGGGAGAGGGAATAAAAAATCACAGCGAGAGGGAATAAAATGTCACAGGGAGAAGGGAATAAAAAGTCACAGGAAGAGGGAATAATATTTAACAGCGAGAGGGAATAAAATGTCACGGGGATAGAGAATGAAATGTCAAAGGGGGAGGGAATGAAATGTCACAGGGAGAGGGAATGAAATGTCACAGGGTGAGGGAATGAAATGTCACGGGGATAGAGAATGAAATGTCAAAGGGGGAGGGAATGAAATGTCACAGGGAGAGGGAATGAAATGTCACAGGGAGAAGGGAATAAAATGTCACAGGGAGAAGGGAATAAAATGTCACATGGAGAAGGGAATAAACTGTCACAGGGAGACGGAATAAAATGTCACAGGGAGAGGGACTAAAATGTCACAGGGAGAAGGGAAAAAAATGTCACAGGGAGAGAGAATAAAATGTCACAGGGAGAAGGGAATAAAATGTCACAGGGAGTGGGAATAAAATGTCACGGGGAGAGGGAATGAAATGACACAGGGAGAAAGGGAATAAAATATCCCAAGGAGAGGGAATAAGATGTCACTGGGGGAGGGAATGAAATGTCACAGGTAGAAGGGAAAGAAATGTCATAGGAGGAGGGAATGAATTGTCACAGGGAGAAGGGAATAAAATGTCACAGGAAGAGGGAATAAAACCTCACAGGGAGAGGGAATGAAATGTCACAGTGAGAAGGGAATAAAATGTCACTAGGAGATGGGAATAAAATGTCAAAGGGAGTGGGAATAAAATGTCACAGGGAGAAGGAAATAAAATATCACAGGGAGAAGGAATAAAATTTCACAGGGAGAGGGAATAAAAAATCACAGCGAGAGGGAATAAAATGTCACAGGGAGAAGGGAATAAAAAGTCACAGGAAGAGGGAATAATATTTAACAGCGAGAGGGAATAAAATGTCACGGGGATAGAGAATGAAATGTCAAAGGGGGAGGGAATGAAATGTCACAGGGAGAGGGAATGAAATGTCACAGGGTGAGGGAATGAAATGTCACGGGGATAGAGAATGAAATGTCAAAGGGGGAGGGAATGAAATGTCACAGGGAGAGGGAATGAAATGTCACAGGGAGAAGGGAATAAAATGTCACAGGGCGAGAGAATAAAATGTCACAGGGAGAAGGAATAAAATGTCACAGGGAGAAGGGAATAAAATGTCACAGGGAGAAGGGAATAAAATGTCACAGGGAGAAGGGAATAAAATGTCACAGGGAGAAGGGAATAAAATGTCACAGGGAGAGGGAATAAAATGTCACAGGGAGAAGGGAATAAAATGTCACAGGGCGAGAGAATAAAATGTCACAGGGAGAAGGAATAAAATGTCACAGGGAGAAGGGAATAAAATGTCACAGGGAGAAGGGAATAAAATGTCACAGGGAGAAGGGAATAAAATGTCACAGGGAGAAGGGAATAAAATGTCACAGGGAGAGGGGAATGAAATGTCACAGGGAGAAGGAAATAAAATATCACAGGGAGATGGAAAAAATTTCGCAGGGAGAGGGAATAAAAAATCACAGGAAGAGGGAATAAAATGTCACAGGGAGAAGGGAATAAAAGGTCACAGGAAGAGGGAATAAAATGTCACAGTGAGAGGGAATGAAAAGTCACACGGAGAAGGGAAGAAAATGACAGAGGGAGAAGGGAATAAAATGACACAGGGAGAAGGGAATAAAATGTCAGAAGGAGAGGGAATGAAATGTCACAGGGTTAGGGAATGAAATGTCACAGGGAAAGGGAATGAAATGTCACAGGGGGAGGGAATGAAATGTCACAGGTAGAAGGGAAAGAAATGTCACAGGAAGAGGGAATGAATTGTCACAGGGAGAAGGGAATAAAATGTCACAGGAAGAGGGAATAAAACGTCACAGGGAGAGGGAATGAAATGTCACAGTGAGAAGGGAATAAAATGTCACTAGGAGATGGGAATAAAATGTCAAAGGGAGTGGGAATAAAATGTCACAGGGAGAAGGAAATAAAATATCACAGGGAGAAGGAATAAAATTTCACAGCGAGAGGGAATAAAAAATCACAGCGAGAGGGAATAAAATGTCACAGGGAGAAGGGAATAAAAAGTCAGAGGAAGAGGGAATAATATTTAACAGCGAGAGGGAATAAAATGTCACGGGGATTGAGAATTAAAAGTCAAAGGGGGAGGGAATGAAATGTCACAGGGAGTGGGCATGAAATGTCACAGGGAGAGGGAATAAAATGTCACAGGGAGAAGGGAATAAAATGTCACAGGGAGAGGGAATAAAATGTCACGGAGAAGGGAATAAAATGTTACAGGAAGAGGGAATAAAATGTCACAGGGAGAAGGGAATAAAATGTCACAGGGCGAGAGAATAAAATGTCACAGGGAGAAGGAATAAAATGTCACAGGTAGAAGGGAATAAAATGTCACAGGGAGAAGGGAATAAAATGTCACAGGGAGAATGAAATAAAATATTACAGGGAGATGTAATAAAATTTCACATGGAGAGGGAATAAAAAATCACAGGGAGTGGGAATAAAATGTCACGGGGAGAGGGAATGAAACGACACAGGGAGAAGGGAATAAAATATCCCAAGGAGAGGGAATAAGATGTCACAGGGGGAGGGAATGAAATGTCACAGGTAGAAGGGAAAGAACTGTCACAGGAAGAGGGAATGAATTGTCACAGGGAGAAGGGAATAAAATATCACAGGAAGAGGGAATAAAACGTCACAGGGAGAGGGAATGAAATGTCACAGTGAGAAGGGAATAAAATGTCACTAGGAGATGGGAATAAAATGTCAAAGGGAGTGGGAATAAAATGTCACAGGGAGAAGGAAATAAAATATCACAGGGAGAAGGAATAAAATTTCACAGGGAGAGGGAATAAAAAATCACAGCGAGAGGGAATAAAATGTCAAAGGGAGAAGGGAATAAAAAGTCACAGGAAGAGGGAATAATATTTAACAGCGAGAGGGAATAAAATGTCACGGGGATAGAGAATGAAATGTCAAAGGGGGAGGGAATGAAATGTCACAGGGAGAGGGAATGAAATGTCACAGGGTGAGGGAATGAAATGTCACGGGAATAGAGAATGAAATGTCAAAGGGGGAGGGAATGAAATGTCACAGGGAGAGGGAATGAAATGTCACAGGGAGAAGGGAATAAAATGTCACAGGGAGAAGGGAATAAAATGTCACAGGGAGAAGGGAATAAACTGTCACAGGGAGACGGAATAAAATGTCACAGGGAGAGGGAATAAAATGTCACAGGGAGAAGGGAAAAAAATGTCACAGGGAGAGGGAATAAAATGACACAGGGAGAAGGGAATAAAATGTTACAGGAAGAGGGAATAAAATGTCACAGGGAGAAGGGAATAAAATGTCACAGGGAGAAGGAATAAAATGTCACAGGGAGAAGGGAATAAAATGTCACAGGGAGAAGGGAATAAAATGTCACAGGGAGAGGGAATGAAATGTCACAGGGAGAAGGAAATAAAATGTCACAGGGAGATGTGAATAAAATGTCACAGGGAGAATGAAATAAAATATTACAGGGAGATGGAATAAAATTTGACATGGAGAGGGAATAAAAAATCACAGGGAGTGGGAATAAAATGTCACGGGGAGAGGGAATGAAACGACACAGGGAGAAGGGAATAAAATATCCCAAGGAGAGGGAATAAGATGTCACAGGGGGAGGGAATGAAATGTCACAGGTAGAAGGGAAAGAAATGTCATAGGAGGAGGGAATGAATTGTCACAAGGAGAAGGGAATAAAATGTCACAGGAAGAGGGAGTAAAACGTCACAGGGAGAGGGAATGAAAGGTCACAGTGAGAAGGGAATAAAATGTCACAGGGAGAAGGAAATAAAATATCACAGGGAAGAGGAATAAAATGTCACAGGGAGAGGGAATAAAAAATCAAAGGGAGTGGGAATAAAATGTCACAGGGAGAAGGGAAAAAAAAGACACAGGAAGAGGGAATAAAATGTCACAGGGAGAAGGGAATAAAATGTCACAGTGCGAGAGAATAAAATGTCACAGGGAGAAGGAATAAAATGTCACAGGGAGAAGGGAATAAAATGTCACAGGGAGAAGGGAATAAAATGTCACAGGGAGAAGGGAATAAAATGTCACAGGGAGAAGGGAATAAAATGTCACAGGGAGAAGGGAATAAAATGTCACAGGGAGAGGGGAATGAAATGTCACAGGGAGAAGGAAATAAAATATCACAGGGAGATGGAAAAAATTTCGCAGGGAGAGGGAATAAAAAATCACAGGAAGAGGGAATAAAATGTCACAGGGAGAAGGGAATAAAAAGTCACAGGGAGAGGGAATAAAATTTCACAGAGAGAGGGACTAAAATGTCACGGGGAGAGGGAATAAAATGTTACGGGAGAAGGGAATAAAATGTCACAGGCAGAAGGGAATAAATGGTCACAAGAAGAGGGAATAAAATGTCACAGTGAGAGGGAATGAAAAGTCACACGGAGAAGGGAAGAAAATGACAGAGGGAGAAGGGAATAAAATGACACAGGGAGAAGGGAATAAAATGTCAGAAGGAGAGGGAATGAAATGTCACAGGGTTAGGGAATGAAATGTCACAGGGAAAGGGAATGAAATGTCACAGGGGGAGGGAATGAAATATCACAGGGAGAAGGGAAAGAAATGTCACAGGAGGAGGGAATGTAATGTCACAGGGAGAGGGAATAAAAAGTCACAGGGAGAAGGGAATAAAATGTCACAGGGTGAAGGAATAAAATGTCACAGGGAGAGGGAATGTCACAGAGAGAAGGGATTAAAATGTCAGAGGGAGAAGGGAATAAAATGTCACAGGGAGAAGGGAATAAAATGTGACATGGAGAGGGAATAAAAAGTCACAGGGAGAAGGAAATAAAATGTCACATGGAGATGGAATAAAATGTCACAGGGAGAAGGGAATGAAATGTCACCGGGAGAAGGGAATAACATGTCACAGGGAGAAGGAATAAAATGTCACAGGGAGAAGGGAATAAAAGGTCTCAGGGAGAAGGGAAAAAATGGCACAGTGAGAAGGAAATAAAATGTCACAGGGACAAGGGAATAAAATGTCACTGGGAGAAGGGAATAAAATGTCTCAGGGAGAAGGAAATTAAATATTACAGGGAGAGGGAATCAAATGTCACAGGGTGAAGGGAAGAAAATGTCACAGGGAGAAGGGAATAATATGTCACAGAGAGAAGGAATAAAATGTCACATGGAGAAGGGAATGAAATGTCAGAGGGTGAAGGAATAAAATGTCACAGGGAGAGGGAATAAAATGTCACAGGGTGAAGGAATAAAATTTCACAGGGAGGGGGAATAAAATTTCACAGGGAGAAGGGAATAAAATGTCACAGGGAGAAGGAAATAAAATATCACAGGGAAAAGGAATAAAATTTTACAGGGAGAGGGAATAAAAAATCACAGGGAGAGGGAATAAAATGTCACAGGGAGAAGGGAATAAAAAGTCACAGGAAGAGGGAATAAAATTTCACAGGGAGAGGGAATAAATTGTCACGGGGAGAAGGAATAAAATGTCACAGCGAAATGGGAATGAAATGTCATAGGGAGAGGGAATAAAATGTCACAGGGAGATAGAATAAAATGTCACAGTGAGAAGGAAATAAAATGTCACAGGGAGAAGGGAATAAAATGTCACAGGGAGAATGAAATAAAATATTACAGGGAGATGGAATAAAATTTCACAGGGAGAGGGAATTAAAAATCACAGCGAGAGGGAATAAAATGTCACAGGGAGAAGGGAATAAAAAGTCACAGGAAGAGGGAATAATATTTAACAGCGAGAGGGAATAAAATGTCACGGGGATAGAGAATGAAATGTCAAAGGGGGAGGGAATGAAATGTCACAGGGAGAGGGAATGAAATGTCACAGGGTGAGGGAATGAAATGTCACGGGGATAGAGAATGAAATGTCAAAGGGGGAGGGAATGAAATGTCACAGGGAGAGGGAATGAAATGTCACGGGGAGAGGGAATGAAATGACACAGGGAGAAGGGAATAAAATATCCCAAGGAGAGGGAATAAGATGTCACAGGGGGAGGGAATGAAATGTCACAGGTAGAAGGGAAAGAAATGTCATAGGAGGAGGGAATGAATTGTCACAGGGAGAAGGGAATAAAATGTCACAGGAAGAGTGAATAAAACGTCACGGGGAGAGGGAATGAAATGTCACAGTGAGAAGGGAATAAAATGTCACTAGGAGATGGGAATAAAATGTCAAAGGGAGTGGGAATAAAATGTCACAGGGAGAAGGAAATAAAATATCACAGGGAGAAGGAATAAAATTTCACAGGGAGAGGGAATAAAAAATCACAGCGAGAGGGAATAAAATGTCACAGGGAGAAGGGAATAAAAAGTCACAGGAAGAGGGAATAATATTTAACAGCGAGAGGGAATAAAATGTCACGGGGATAGAGAATGAAATGTCAAAGGGGGAGGGAATGAAATGTCACAGGGAGAGGGAATGAAATGTCACAGGGTGAGGGAATGAAATGTCACGGGGATAGAGAATGAAATGTCAAAGGGGGGAGGGAATGAAATGTCACAGGGAGAGGGAATGAAATGTCACAGGGAGAAGGGAATAAAATGTCACAGGGAGAGGGAATGAAATGACACAGTGAAAAGGGAATAAAATGTCACAGGGAGAAGGAAATAAAATATCATAGGGAAGAGGAATAAAATGTCACAGGGAGAGGGAATAAAAAATCAAAGGGAGTGGGAATAAAATGTCACAGGGCGAGAGAATAAAATGTCACAGGGAGAAGGAATAAAATGTCACAGGGAGAAGGGAATAAAATGTCACAGGGAGAAGGGAATAAAATGTAACAGGAAGAGGGAATAAAATGTCACAGGGAGAAGGGAATAAAATGTCACAGGGCGAGAGAATAAAATGTCACAGGGAGAGGGAATGAAATGTCACAGGGAGAAGGAAATAAAATGTCACAGGGAGAAGGGAATAAAATGTCACAGGGAGAATGAAATAAAATATTACAGGGAGATGGAATAAAATTTCACAGGGAGAGGGAATAAAAAATCACAGGGAGAGGGAATAAAATGTCACATGGAGTGGGAATAAAATGTCACGGGGAGAGGGAATGAAATGACACAGGGAGAAGGGAATAAAATATCCCAAGGAGAGGGAATAAGATGTCACAGGGGGAGTGAATGAAATGTCACAGGTAGAAGGGAGTAAAATGTCACAGGAAGAGGGAATAAAACGTCACAGGGAGAGGGAATGAAATGTCACAGTGAGAAGGGTATAAAATGTCACTAGGAGATGGGAATAAAATGTCAAAGGGAGTGGGAAAAAAAATCACTGCGAGAGGGAATAAAATGTCACAGGGAGAAGGGAATAAAAAGTCACAGGAAGAGGGAATAATATTTAACAGCAAGAGGGAATAAAATGTCACGGGGATAGAGAATGAAATGTCAAAGGGGGAGGGAATGAAATGTCACAGGGAGAGGGCATGAAATGTCACATGGAGAAGGGAATAAAATGTCACAGGGAGAGGGAATAAAATGTCACAGGGAGAAGGGAATAAAATGTCACAGAGAGAGGGAATAAAATGTCACGGAGAAGGGAATAAAATGTTACAGGAAGAGGGAATAAAATGTCACAGGGAGAAGGGAATAAAATGTCACAGGGCGAGAGAATAAAATGTCACAGGGAGAAGGAATAAAATGTCACAGGGAGAAGGGAATAAAATGTCACAGGGAGAAGGGAATAAAATGTCACAGGGAGAGGGAATAAAATGTCACAGGGAGAGGGAATAAAATGTCACAGGGAGAAGGGAAAAAAATGTCACAGGGAGAAGGGAAAAAATTGTCACAGGGAGAATGAAATAAAATATTACAGGGAGATGTAATAAAATTTCACATGGAGAGGGAATAAAAAATCACAGGGAGTGGGAATAAAATGTCACGGGGAGAGGGAATGAAACGACACAGGGAGAAGGGGATAAAATATCCCAAGGAGAGGGAATAAGATGTCACAGGGGGAGGGAATGAAATGTCACAGGTAGAAGGGAAAGAAATGTCACAGGAAGAGGGAATAAAACGTCACAGGGAGAGGGAATGAAATGTCACAGTGAGAAGGGAATAAAATGTCACTAGGAGATGGGAATAAAATGTCAAAGGGAGTGGGAATAAAATGTCACAGGGAGAAGGAAATAAAATATCACAGCGAGAAGGAATAAAATTTCACAGGGAGAGGGAATAAAAAATCACAGCGAGAGGGAATAAAATGTCACAGGGAGAAGGGAATAAAAAGTCACAGGAAGAGGGAATAATATTTAACAGCGAGAGGGAATAAAATGTCACGGGGATAGAGAATGAAATGTCAAAGGGGGAGGGAATGAAATGTCACAGGGAGAGGGAATGAAATGTCACAGGGTGAGGGAATGAAATGTCACGGGGATAGAGAATGAAATGTCAAAGGGGGAGGGAATAAAATGTCACAGGGAGAGGGAATGAAATGTCACAGGGAGAAGGGAATAAAATGTCACAGGGAGAAGGGAATAAAATGTCACAGGGAGAAGGGAATAAACTGTCACAGGGAGACGGAATAAAATGTCACAGGGAGAGGGAATAAAATGTCACAGGGAGAAGGGAAAAAAATGTCACAGGGAGAAGGGAATAAAATGTCACAGGAAGAGGGAATAAAACGTCACAGGGAGAGGGAATGAAATGTCACAGTGAGAAGGGAATAAAATGTCACAGGGAGAAGGAAATAAAATATCACAGGGAAGAGGAATAAAATGTCACAGGGAGAGGGAATAAAAAATCAAAGGGAGTAGGAATAAAATGTCACAGGGAGAAGGGAATATAAAGTCACAGGAAGAGGGAATAAAATGTCACAGGGAGAAGGGAATAAAATGTCACAGGGCGAGAGAATAAAATGTCAGAGGGAGAAGGAATAAAAGGTCACAGGGAGAAGGGAATAAAATGTCAAAGGGAGAAGGGAATAAAATGTAACAGGGAGAGGGAATGAAATGTCACAGGGAGAAGGGAATAAAATGTCACAGGGAGAAGGGAATAAAATGTAACAGGGAGAAGGAATAAAATGTCACAGGGAGAAGGGAATAAAATGTCACAGGGAGAAGGGAATAAAATGTCACAGGGAGAATGGAATATAATGTCACAGGGCGAGAGAATAAAATGTCACAGGGAGAAGGAATAAAATGTCACAGGGAGAAGGGAATAAAATGTCACAGGCAGAAGGGAATAAAATGTAACAGGAAGAGGGAATAAAATGTCACAGGGAGAAGGGAATAAAATGTCACAGGGCGAGAGAATAAAATGTCACAGGGAGAGGGAATGAAATGTCACAGGGAGAAGGAAATAAAATGTCACAGGGAGAAGGGAATAAAATGTCACAGGGAGAATGAAATAAAATATTACAGGGAGATGGAATAAAATTTCACAGGGAGAGTGAATAAAAAATCACAGGGAGAGGGAATAAAATGTCACAGGGAGTGGGAATAAAATGTCACGGGGAGAGGGAATGAAATGACACAGGGAGAAGGGACTAAAATATCCCAAGGAGAGGGAATAAGATGTCACAGGGGGAGGGAATGAAATGTCACAGGTAGAAGGGAAAGAAATGTCACAGGAGGAGGGAATAAAATGTCACAGGGAGAAGGGAATAAAATGTCACAGGGAGAAGGGAATAAAATGTCACAAGGAGAAGGGAATAAAATGTCACAGGGAGAGGGGAATGAAATGTCACAGGGAGAAGGAAATAAAATATCACAGGGAGATGGAAAAAATTTCGCAGGGAGAGGGAATAAAAAATCACAGGAAGAGGGAATAAAATGTCACAGGGAGAAGGGAATAAAAAGTCACAGGGAGAGGGAATAAAATTTCACAGAGAGAGGGAATAAAATGTCACGGGGAGAGGGAATAAAATGTTACGGGAGAAGGGAATAAAATGTCACAGGCAGAAGGGAATAAAAGGTCACAGGAAGAGGGAATAAAATGTCACAGTGAGAGGGAATGAAAAGTCACACGGAGAAGGGAAGAAAATGACAGAGGGAGAAGGGAATAAAATGACACAGGGAGAAGGGAATAAAATGTCAGAAGGAGAGGGAATGAAATGTCACAGGGTTAGGGAATGAAATGTCACAGGGAAAGGGAATGAAATGTCACAGGGGGAGGGAATGAAATATCACAGGGAGAAGGGAAAGAAATGTCACAGGGGGAGGGAATGTAATGTCACAGGGAGAGGGAATAAAAAGTCACAGGGAGAAGGGAATAAAATGTCACAGGGTGAAGGAATAAAATGTCACAGGGAGAGGGAATGTCACAGAGAGAAGGGATTAAAATGTCAGAGGGAGAAGGGAATAAAATGTCACAGGGAGAAGGGAATAAAATGTGACATGGAGAGGGAATAAAAAGTCACAGGGAGAAGGAAATAAAATGTCACATGGAGATGGAATAAAATGTCACAGGGAGAAGGGAATGAAATGTCACCGGGAGAAGGGAATAACATGTCACAGGGAGAAGGAATAAAATGTCACAGGGAGAAGGTAATAAAAGGTCTCAGGAAGAAGGGAAAAAATGTCACAGTGAGAAGGAAATAAAATGTCACAGGGACAAGGGAATAAAATGTCACTGGGAGAAGGGAATAAAATGTCTCAGGGAGAAGGGAATTAAATATTACAGGGAGAGGGAATCAAATGTCACAGGGTGAAGGGAAGAAAATGTCACAGGGAGAAGGGAATAATATGTCACAGAGAGAAGGAATAAAATGTCACATGGAGAAGGGAATAAAATGTCAGAGGGTGAAGGAATAAAATGTCAGAGGGAGAGGGAATAAAATGTCACAGGGTGAAGGAATAAAATTTCACGGGGAGGGGGAATAAAATTTCACAGGGAGAAGGGAATAAAATGTCACAGGGAGAAGGAAATAAAATATCACAGGGAAAAGGAATAAAATTTTACAGGGAGAGGGAATAAAAAATCACAGGGAGAGGGAATAAAATGTCACAGGGAGAAGGGAATAAAAAGTCACAGGAAGAGGGAATAAAATTTCACAGGGAGAGGGAATAAATTGTCACGGGGAGAAGGAATAAAATGTCACATGGAAAAGGGAATGAAATGTCACAGGGAGAGGGAATAAAATGTCACAGGGAGATAAAATAAAATGTCACAGGGAGAAGGAAATAAAATGTCACAGGGAGAAGGAAATAAAATGTCACAGGGAGAATGAAATAAAATATTACAGGGAGATGGAATAAAATTTCACAGGGAGAGGGAATAAAAAATCACAGCGAGAGGGAATAAAATGTCACAGGGAGAAGGGAATAAAAAGTCACAGGAAGAGGGAATAATATTTAACAGCGAGAGGGAATAAAATGTCACGGGGATAGAGAATGAAATGTCAAAGGGGGAGGGAATGAAATGTCACAGGGAGAGGGAATGAAATGTCACAGGGTGAGGGAATGAAATGTCACGGGGATAGAGAATGAAATGTCAAAGGGGGAGGGAATGAAATGTCACAGGGAGAGGGAATGAAATGTCACGGGGAGAGGGAATGAAATGACACAGGGAGAAGGGAATAAAATATCCCAAGGAGAGGGAATAAGATGTCACAGGGGGAGGGAATGAAATGTCACAGGTAGAAGGGAAAGAAATGTCATAGGAGGAGGGAATGAATTGTCACAGGGAGAAGGGAATAAAATGTCACAGGAAGAGTGAATAAAACGTCACGGGGAGAGGGAATGAAATGTCACAGTGAGAAGGGAATAAAATGTCACTAGGAGATGGGAATAAAATGTCAAAGGGAGTGGGAATAAAATGTCACAGGGAGAAGGAAATAAAATATCACAGGGAGAAGGAATAAAATTTCACAGGGAGAGGGAATAAAAAATCACAGCGAGAGGGAATAAAATGTCACAGGGAGAAGGGAATAAAAAGTCACAGGAAGAGGGAATAATATTTAACAGCGAGAGGGAATAAAATGTCACGGGGATAGAGAATGAAATGTCAAAGGGGGAGGGAATGAAATGTCACAGGGAGAGGGAATGAAATGTCACAGGGTGAGGGAATGAAATGTCACGGGGATAGAGAATGAAATGTCAAAGGGGGGAGGGAATGAAATGTCACAGGGAGAGGGAATGAAATGTCACAGGGAGAAGGGAATAAAATGTCACAGGGAGAGGGAATGAAATGACACAGTGAAAAGGGAATAAAATGTCACAGGGAGAAGGAAATAAAATATCATAGGGAAGAGGAATAAAATGTCACAGGGAGAGGGAATAAAAAATCAAAGGGAGTGGGAATAAAATGTCACAGGGCGAGAGAATAAAATGTCACAGGGAGAAGGAATAAAATGTCACAGGGAGAAGGGAATAAAATGTCACAGGGAGAAGGGAATAAAATGTAACAGGAAGAGGGAATAAAATGTCACATGGAGAAGGGAATAAAATGTCACAGGGCGAGAGAATAAAATGTCACAGGGAGAGGGAATGAAATGTCACAGGGAGAAGGAAATAAAATGTCACAGGGAGAAGGGAATAAAATGTCACAGGGAGAATGAAATAAAATATTACAGGGAGATGGAATAAAATTTCACAGGGAGAGGGAATAAAAAATCACAGGGAGAGGGAATAAAATGTCACATGGAGTGGGAATAAAATGTCACGGGGAGAGGGAATGAAATGACACAGGGAGAAGGGAATAAAATATCCCAAGGAGAGGGAATAAGATGTCACAGGGGGAGTGAATGAAATGTCACAGGTAGAAGGGAGTAAAATGTCACAGGAAGAGGGAATAAAACGTCACAGGGAGAGGGAATGAAATGTCACAGTGAGAAGGGTATAAAATGTCACTAGGAGATGGGAATAAAATGTCAAAGGGAGTGGGAAAAAAAATCACTGCGAGAGGGAATAAAATGTCACAGGGAGAAGGGAATAAAAAGTCACAGGAAGAGGGAATAATATTTAACAGCAAGAGGGAATAAAATGTCACGGGGATAGAGAATGAAATGTCAAAGGGGGAGGGAATGAAATGTCACAGGGAGAGGGCATGAAATGTCACATGGAGAAGGGAATAAAATGTCACAGGGAGAAGGGAATAAAATGTCACAGGGAGAAGGGAATAAACTGTCACAGGTAGAGGGAATAAAATGTCACAGGGAGAGGGAATAAAATGTCACAGGGAGAAGGGAATAAAATGTCACAGAGAGAGGGAATAAAATGTCACGGAGAAGGGAATAAAATGTTACAGGAAGAGGGAATAAAATGTCACAGGGAGAAGGGAATAAAATGTCACAGGGCGAGAGAATAAAATGTCACAGGGAGAAGGAATAAAATGTCACAGGGAGAAGGGAATAAAATGTCACAGGGAGAAGGGAATAAAATGTCACAGGGAGAGGGAATAAAATGTCACAGGGAGAGGGAATAAAATGTCACAGGGAGAAGGGAAAAAAATGTCACAGGGAGAAGGGAAAAAATTGTCACAGGGAGAATGAAATAAAATATTACAGGGAGAGGGAATAAAATGTCACAGGGAGAAGGGAATAAAATGTCACAGAGAGAGGGAATAAAATGTCACGGAGAAGGGAATAAAATGTTACAGGAAGAGGGAATAAAATGTCACAGGGAGAAGGGAATAAAATGTCACAGGGCGAGAGAATAAAATGTCACAGGGAGAAGGAATAAAATGTCACAGGGAGAAGGGAATAAAATGTCACAGGGAGAAGGGAATAAAATGTCACAGGGAGAGGGAATAAAATGTCACAGGGAGAGGGAATAAAATGTCACAGGGAGTGGGAATAAAATGTCACGGGGAGAGGGAATGAAACGACACAGGGAGAAGGGGATAAAATATCCCAAGGAGAGGGAATAAGATGTCACAGGGGGAGGGAATGAAATGTCACAGGTAGAAGGGAAAGAAATGTCACAGGAAGAGGGAATAAAACGTCACAGGGAGAGGGAATGAAATGTCACAGTGAGAAGGGAATAAAATGTCACTAGGAGATGGGAATAAAATGTCAAAGGGAGTGGGAATAAAATGTCACAGGGAGAAGGAAATAAAATATCACAGCGAGAAGGAATAAAATTTCACAGGGAGAGGGAATAAAAAATCACAGCGAGAGGGAATAAAATGTCACAGGGAGAAGGGAATAAAAAGTCACAGGAAGAGGGAATAATATTTAACAGCGAGAGGGAATAAAATGTCACGGG
The DNA here is from genome assembly GCF_036971445.1 of Narcine bancroftii. Classification (NCBI taxonomy): domain Eukaryota; kingdom Metazoa; phylum Chordata; class Chondrichthyes; order Torpediniformes; family Narcinidae; genus Narcine; species Narcine bancroftii. The sequence continues at coordinate 1,927,489 of NC_091470.1, read as the reverse complement.
GATAGAGAATGAAATGTCAAAGGGGGAGGGAATGAAATGTCACAGGGAGAGGGAATGAAATGTCACAGGGTGAGGGAATGAAATGTCACGGGGATAGAGAATGAAATGTCAAAGGGGGAGGGAATAAAATGTCACAGGGAGAGGGAATGAAATGTCACAGGGAGAAGGGAATAAAATGTCACAGGGAGAAGGGAATAAAATGTCACAGGGAGAAGGGAATAAACTGTCACAGGGAGACGGAATAAAATGTCACAGGGAGAGGGAATAAAATGTCACAGGGAGAAGGGAAAAAAATGTCACAGGGAGAAGGGAATAAAATGTCACAGGAAGAGGGAATAAAACGTCACAGGGAGAGGGAATGAAATGTCACAGTGAGAAGGGAATAAAATGTCACAGGGAGAAGGAAATAAAATATCACAGGGAAGAGGAATAAAATGTCACAGGGAGAGGGAATAAAAAATCAAAGGGAGTAGGAATAAAATGTCACAGGGAGAAGGGAATAAAAAGTCACAGGAAGAGGGAATAAAATGTCACAGGGAGAAGGGAATAAAATGTCACAGGGCGAGAGAATAAAATGTCAGAGGGAGAAGGAATAAAAGGTCACAGGGAGAAGGGAATAAAATGTCAAAGGGAGAAGGGAATAAAATGTAACAGGGAGAGGGAATGAAATGTCACAGGGAGAAGGGAATAAAATGTCACAGGGAGAAGGGAATAAAATGTAACAGGGAGAAGGAATAAAATGTCACAGGGAGAAGGGAATAAAATGTCACAGGGAGAAGGGAATAAAATGTCACAGGGAGAATGGAATATAATGTCACAGGGCGAGAGAATAAAATGTCACAGGGAGAAGGAATAAAATGTCACAGGGAGAAGGGAATAAAATGTCACAGGCAGAAGGGAATAAAATGTAACAGGAAGAGGGAATAAAATGTCTCAGGGAGAAGGGAATAAAATGTCACAGGGCGAGAGAATAAAATGTCACAGGGAGAGGGAATGAAATGTCACAGGGAGAAGGAAATAAAATGTCACAGGGAGAAGGGAATAAAATGTCACAGGGAGAATGAAATAAAATATTACAGGGAGATGGAATAAAATTTCACAGGGAGAGTGAATAAAAAATCACAGGGAGAGGGAATAAAATGTCACAGGGAGTGGGAATAAAATGTCACGGGGAGAGGGAATGAAATGACACAGGGAGAAGGGACTAAAATATCCCAAGGAGAGGGAATAAGATGTCACAGGGGGAGGGAATGAAATGTCACAGGTAGAAGGGAAAGAAATGTCACAGGAGGAGGGAATAAAATGTCACAGGGAGAAGGGAATAAAATGTCACAGGGAGAAGGGAATAAAATGTCACAAGGAGAAGGGAATAAAATGTCACAGGGAGAGGGGAATGAAATGTCACAGGGAGAAGGAAATAAAATATCACAGGGAGATGGAAAAAATTTCGCAGGGAGAGGGAATAAAAAATCACAGGAAGAGGGAATAAAATGTCACAGGGAGAAGGGAATAAAAAGTCACAGGGAGAGGGAATAAAATTTCACAGAGAGAGGGAATAAAATGTCACGGGGAGAGGGAATAAAATGTTACGGGAGAAGGGAATAAAATGTCACAGGCAGAAGGGAATAAAAGGTCACAGGAAGAGGGAATAAAATGTCACAGTGAGAGGGAATGAAAAGTCACACGGAGAAGGGAAGAAAATGACAGAGGGAGAAGGGAATAAAATGACACAGGGAGAAGGGAATAAAATGTCAGAAGGAGAGGGAATGAAATGTCACAGGGTTAGGGAATGAAATGTCACAGGGAAAGGGAATGAAATGTCACAGGGGGAGGGAATGAAATATCACAGGGAGAAGGGAAAGAAATGTCACAGGGGGAGGGAATGTAATGTCACAGGGAGAGGGAATAAAAAGTCACAGGGAGAAGGGAATAAAATGTCACAGGGTGAAGGAATAAAATGTCACAGGGAGAGGGAATGTCACAGAGAGAAGGGATTAAAATGTCAGAGGGAGAAGGGAATAAAATGTCACAGGGAGAAGGGAATAAAATGTGACATGGAGAGGGAATAAAAAGTCACAGGGAGAAGGAAATAAAATGTCACATGGAGATGGAATAAAATGTCACAGGGAGAAGGGAATGAAATGTCACCGGGAGAAGGGAATAACATGTCACAGGGAGAAGGAATAAAATGTCACAGGGAGAAGGTAATAAAAGGTCTCAGGAAGAAGGGAAAAAATGTCACAGTGAGAAGGAAATAAAATGTCACAGGGACAAGGGAATAAAATGTCACTGGGAGAAGGGAATAAAATGTCTCAGGGAGAAGGGAATTAAATATTACAGGGAGAGGGAATCAAATGTCACAGGGTGAAGGGAAGAAAATGTCACAGGGAGAAGGGAATAATATGTCACAGAGAGAAGGAATAAAATGTCACATGGAGAAGGGAATAAAATGTCAGAGGGTGAAGGAATAAAATGTCAGAGGGAGAGGGAATAAAATGTCACAGGGTGAAGGAATAAAATTTCACGGGGAGGGGGAATAAAATTTCACAGGGAGAAGGGAATAAAATGTCACAGGGAGAAGGAAATAAAATATCACAGGGAAAAGGAATAAAATTTTACAGGGAGAGGGAATAAAAAATCACAGGGAGAGGGAATAAAATGTCACAGGGAGAAGGGAATAAAAAGTCACAGGAAGAGGGAATAAAATTTCACAGGGAGAGGGAATAAATTGTCACGGGGAGAAGGAATAAAATGTCACATGGAAAAGGGAATGAAATGTCACAGGGAGAGGGAATAAAATGTCACAGGGAGATAAAATAAAATGTCACAGGGAGAAGGAAATAAAATGTCACAGGGAGAAGGAAATAAAATGTCACAGGGAGAATGAAATAAAATATTACAGGGAGATGGAATAAAATTTCACAGGGAGAGGGAATAAAAAATCACAGCGAGAGGGAATAAAATGTCACAGGGAGAAGGGAATAAAAAGTCACAGGAAGAGGGAATAATATTTAACAGCGAGAGGGAATAAAATGTCACGGGGATAGAGAATGAAATGTCAAAGGGGGAGGGAATGAAATGTCACAGGGAGAGGGAATGAAATGTCACAGGGTGAGGGAATGAAATGTCACGGGGATAGAGAATGAAATGTCAAAGGGGGAGGGAATGAAATGTCACAGGGAGAGGGAATGAAATGTCACGGGGAGAGGGAATGAAATGACACAGGGAGAAGGGAATAAAATATCCCAAGGAGAGGGAATAAGATGTCACAGGGGGAGGGAATGAAATGTCACAGGTAGAAGGGAAAGAAATGTCATAGGAGGAGGGAATGAATTGTCACAGGGAGAAGGGAATAAAATGTCACAGGAAGAGGGAATAAAACGTCACAGGGAGAGGGAATGAAATGTCACAGTGAGAAGGGAATAAAATGTCACTAGGAGATGGGAATAAAATGTCAAATGGAGTGGGAATAAAATGTCACAGGGAGAAGGAAATAAAATATCACAGGGAGAAGGAATAAAATTTCACAGGGAGAGGGAATAAAAAATCACAGCGAGAGGGAATAAAATGTCACAGGGAGAAGGGAATAAAAAGTCACAGGAAGAGGGAATAATATTTAACAGCGAGAGGGAATAAAATGTCACGGTGATAGAGAATGAAATGTCAAAGTGGGAGGGAATGAAATGTCACAGGGAGAGGGAATGAAATGTCACAGGGTGAGGGAATGAAATGTCACGGGGATAGAGAATGAAATGTCAAAGGGGGGAGGGAATGAAATGTCACAGGGAGAGGGAATGAAATGTCACAGGGAGAAGGGAATAAAATGTCACAGGGAGAGGGAATGAAATGACACAGTGAAAAGGGAATAAAATGTCACAGGGAGAAGGAAATAAAATATCATAGGGAAGAGGAATAAAATGTCACAGGGAGAGGGAATAAAAAATCAAAGGGAGTGGGAATAAAATGTCACAGGGCGAGAGAATAAAATGTCACAGGGAGAAGGAATAAAATGTCACATGGAGAAGGGAATAAAATGTCACAGGGAGAAGGGAATAAAATGTAACAGGAAGAGGGAATAAAATGTCACAGGGAGAAGGGAATAAAATGTCACAGGGCGAGAGAATAAAATGTCACAGGGAGAGGGAATGAAATGTCACAGTGAGAAGGAAATAAAATGTCACAGGGAGAAGGGAATAAAATGTCACAGGGAGAATGAAATAAAATATTACAGGGAGATGGAATAAAATTTCACAGGGAGAGGGAATAAAAAATCACAGGGAGAGGGAATAAAATGTCACATGGAGTGGGTATAAAATGTCACGGGGAGAGGGAATGAAATGACACAGGGAGAAGGGAATAAAATATCCCAAGGAGAGGGAATAAGATGTCACAGGGGGAGGGAATGAAATGTCACAGGTAGAAGGGAGTAAAATGTCACAGGAAGAGGGAATAAAACGTCACAGGGAGAGGGAATGAAATGTCACAGTGAGAAGGGTATAAAATGTCACTAGGAGATGGGAATAAAATGTCAAAGGGAGTGGGAAAAAAAATCACTGCGAGAGGGAATAAAATGTCACAGGGAGAAGGGAATAAAAAGTCACAGGAGGAGGGAATAATATTTAACAGCAAGATGGAATAAAATGTCACGGGGATAGAGAATGAAATGTCAAAGGGGGAGGGAATGAAATGTCACAGGGAGAGGGCATGAAATGTCACAGGGAGAAGGGAATAAAATGTCACAGGGAGAAGGGAATAAAATGTCACAGGGAGAAGGGAATAAACTGTCACAGGTAGAGGGAATAAAATGTCACAGGGAGAGGGAATAAAATGTCACAGGGAGAAGGGAATAAAATGTCACAGAGAGAGGGAATAAAATGTCACGGAGAAGGGAATAAAATGTTACAGGAAGAGGGAATAAAATGTCACAGGGAGAAGGGAATAAAATGTCACAGGGCGAGAGAATAAAATGTCACAGGGAGAAGGAATAAAATGTCACAGGGAGAAGGGAATAAAATGTCACAGGGAGAAGGGAATAAAATGTCACAGGGAGAATGAAATAAAATATTACAGGGAGATGTAATAAAATTTCACATGGAGAGGGAATAAAAAATCACAGGGAGTGGGAATAAAATGTCACGGGGAGAGGGAATGAAACGACACAGGGAGAAGGGGATAAAATATCCCAAGGAGAGGGAATAAGATGTCACAGGGGGAGGGAATGAAATGTCACAGGTAGAAGGGAAAGAAATGTCACAGGAAGAGGGAATAAAACGTCACAGGGAGAGGGAATGAAATGTCACAGTGAGAAGGGAATAAAATGTCACTAGGAGATGGGAATAAAATGTCAAAGGGAGTGGGAATAAAATGTCACAGGGAGAAGGAAATAAAATATCACAGCGAGAAGGAATAAAATTTCACAGGGAGAGGGAATAAAAAATCACAGCGAGAGGGAATAAAATGTCACAGGGAGAAGGGAATAAAAAGTCACAGGAAGAGGGAATAATATTTAACAGCGAGAGGGAATAAAATGTCACGGGGATAGAGAATGAAATGTCAAAGGGGGAGGGAATGAAATGTCACAGGGAGAGGGAATGAAATGTCACAGGGTGAGGGAATGAAATGTCACGGGGATAGAGAATGAAATGTCAAAGGGGGAGGGAATAAAATGTCACAGGGAGAGGGAATGAAATGTCACAGGGAGAAGGGAATAAAATGTCACAGGGAGAAGGGAATAAAATGTCACAGGGAGAAGGGAATAAACTGTCACAGGGAGACGGAATAAAATGTCACAGGGAGAGGGAATAAAATGTCACAGGGAGAAGGGAAAAAAATGTCACAGGGAGAGGGAATAAAATGTCACAGGGAGAAGGGAAAGAAATGTCATAGGAGGAGGGAATGAATTGTCACAGGGAGAAGGGAATAAAATGTCACAGGAAGAGGGAATAAAACGTCACAGGGAGAGGGAATGAAATGTCACAGTGAGAAGGGAATAAAATGTCACAGGGAGAAGGAAATAAAATATCACAGGGAAGAGGAATAAAATGTCACAGGGAGAGGGAATAAAAAATCAAAGGGAGTAGGAATAAAATGTCACAGGGAGAAGGGAATAAAAAGTCACAGGAAGAGGGAATAAAATGTCACAGGGAGAAGGGAATAAAATGTCACAGGGCGAGAGAATAAAATGTCAGAGGGAGAAGGAATAAAAGAACACAGGGAGAAGGGAATAAAATGTCAAAGGGAGAAGGGAATAAAATGTAACAGGGAGAGGGAATGAAATGTCACAGGGAGAAGGGAATAAAATGTCACAGGGAGAAGGGAATAAAATGTAACAGGGAGAAGGAATAAAATGTCACAGGGAGAAGGGAATAAAATGTCACAGGGAGAAGGGAATAAAATGTCACAGGGAGAATGGAATAAAATGTCACAGGGCGAGAGAATAAAATGTCACAGGGAGAAGGAATAAAATGTCACAGGGAGAAGGGAATAAAATGTCACAGGCAGAAGGGAATAAAATGTAACAGGAAGAGGGAATAAAATGTCACAGGGAGAAGGGAATAAAATGTCACAGGGCGAGAGAATAAAATGTCACAGGGAGAGGGAATGAAATGTCACAGGGAGAAGGAAATAAAATGTCACAGGGAGAAGGGAATAAAATGTCACAGGGAGAATGAAATAAAATATTACAGGGAGATGGAATAAAATTTCACAGGGAGAGTGAATAAAAAATCACAGGGAGAGGGAATAAAATGTCACAGGGAGTGGGAATAAAATGTCACGGGGAGAGGGAATGAAATGACACAGGGAGAAGGGACTAAAATATCCCAAGGAGAGGGAATAAGATGTCACAGGGGGAGGGAATGAAATTTCACAGGTAGAAGGGAAAGAAATGTCACAGGAAGAGGGAATGAATTGTCACAGGGAGAAGGGAATAAAATGTCACAGGAAGAGGGAATAAAACGTCACAGGGAGAGGGAATGAAATGTCACAGTGAGAAGGGAATAAAATGTCACTAGGAGATGGGAATAAAATGTCAAAGGGAGTGGGAATAAAATGTCACAGGGAGAAGGAAATAAAATATCACAGGGAGAAGGAATAAAATTTCACAGCGAGAGGGAATAAAAAATCACAGCGAGAGGGAATAAAATGTCACAGGGAGAAGGGAATAAAAAGTCAGAGGAAGAGGGAATAATATTTAACAGCGAGAGGAAAAAAAATGTCACGGGGATTGAGAATTAAAAGTCAAAGGGGGAGGGAATGAAATGTCACAGGGAGAGGGCATGAAATGACACAGGGAGAGGGAATAAAATGTCACAGGGAAAAGGGAATAAAATGTCACAGGGAGAGGGAATAAAATGTCACGGAGAAGGGAATAAAATGTTACAGGAAGAGGGAATAAAATGTCACAGGGAGAAGGGAATAAAATGTCACAGGGCGAGAGAATAAAATGTCACAGGGAGAAGGAATAAAATGTCACAGGGAGAAGGGAATAAAATGTCACAGGGAGAAGGGAATAAATTGTCACAGGGAGAATGAAATAAAATATTACAGGGAGATGTAATAAAATTTCACATGGAGAGGGAATAAAAAATCACAGGGAGTGGGAATAAAATGTCACGGGGAGAGGGAATGAAACGACACAGGGAGAAGGGAATAAAATATCCCAAGGAGAGGGAATAAGATGTCACAGGGGGAGGGAATGAAATGTCACAGGTAGAAGGGAAAGAAATGTCACAGGAAGAGGGAATGAATTGTCACAGGGAGAAGGGAATAAAATGTCACAGGAAGAGGGAATAAAACATCACAGGGAGAGGGAATGAAATGTCACAGTGAGAAGGGAATAAAATGTCACTAGGAGATGGGAATAAAATGTCAAAGGGAGTGGGAATAAAATGTCACAGGGAGAAGGAAATAAAATATCACAGGGAGAAGGAATAAAATTTCACAGGGAGAGGGAATAAAAAATCACAGCGAGAGGGAATAAAATGTCACAGGGAGAAGGGAATAAAAAGTCACAGGAAGAGGGAATAATATTTAACAGCGAGAGGGAATAAAATGTCACGGGGATAGAGAATGAAATGTCAAAGGGGGAGGGAATGAAATGTCACAGGGAGAGGGAATGAAATGTCACAGGGTGAGGGAATGAAATGTCACGGGAATAGAGAATGAAATGTCAAAGGGGGAGGAAATGAAATGTCACAGGGAGAGGGAATGAAATGTCACAGGGAGAAGGGAATAAAATGTCACAGGGAGAAGGGAATAAAATGTCACAGGGAGAAGGGAATAAACTGTCACAGGGAGACGGAATAAAATGTCACAGGGAGAGGGAATAAAATGTCACAGGGAGAAGGGAAAAAAATGTCACAGGGAGAGGGAATAAAATGACACAGGGAGAAGGGAATAAAATGTTACAGGAAGAGGGAATAAAATGTCACAGGGAGAAGGGAATAAAATGTCACAGGGAGAAGGAATAAAATGTCACAGGGAGAAGGGAATAAAATGTCACAGGGAGAAGGGAGTAAAATGTCACAGGGAGAGGGAATGAAATGTCACAGGGAGAAGGAAATAAAATGTCACAGGGAGAAGTGAATAAAATGTCACAGGGAGAATGAAATAAAATATTACAGGGAGATGGAATAAAATTTCACAGGGAGAGGGAATAAAAAATCACAGGGATAGGGAATAAAATGTCACGGGGAGAGGGAATGAAACGACACAGGGAGAAGGGAATAAAATATCCCAAGGAGACGGAATAAGATGTCACAGGGGGAGGGAATAAAATGTCACAGGCAGAAGGGAAATAAATGTTGCAGGAGGTGGGAATGAATTGTCAAAGGGAGAAGGGAATACAATGTCACAGGGAGAATGAAATAAAATATTACGGGGAGATGTAATAAAATTTGACATGGAGAGGGAATAAAAAATCACAGGGAGTGGGAATAAAATGTCACGGGGAGAGGGAATGAAACGACACAGGGAGAAGGGAATAAAATATCCCAAGGAGAGGGAATAAGATGTCACAGGGGGAGGGAATGAAATGTCACAGGTAGAAGGGAAAGAAATGTCATAGGAGGAGGGAATGAATTGTCACAGGGAGAAGGGAATAAAATGTCACGGGAAGAGGGAGTAAAACGTCACAGGGAGAGGGAATGAAAGGTCACAGTGAGAAGGGAATAAAATGTCACAGGGAGAAGGAAATAAAATATCACAGGGAAGAGGAATAAAATGTCACAGGGAGAGGGAATAAAAAATCAAAGGGAGTGGGAATAAAATGTCACAGGGAGAAGGGAATAAAAAGTCACAGGAAGAGGGAATAAAATGTCACAGGGAGAAGGGAATAAAATGTCACAGGGCGAGAGAATAAAATGTCACAGGGAGAAGGAATAAAATGTCACAGGGAGAAGGGAATAAAATGTCACAGGGAGAAGGGAATAAAATGTAACAGGGAGAGGGAATGAAATGTCACAGGGAGAAGGAAATAAAATGTCACAGGGAGAAGGGAATAAAATGTCACAGGGAGAAGGGAATAAAATGTCACAGGGAGAATGATATAAAATATTACAGGGAGATGTAATAAAATTTCACATGGAGAGGGAATAAAAAATCACAGGGAGTGGGAATAAAATGTCACGGGGAGAGGAAATGAAACGACACAGGGAGAAGGGAATTAAATATCCCAAGGAGAGGGAATAAGATGTCACAGGGAGAGGGAATGAAATGTCACAGTGAGAAGGGAATAAAATGTCACTAGGAGATGGGAATAAAATGTCAAAGGGAGTGGGAATAAAATGTCACAGGGAGAAGGAAATAAAATATCACAGCGAGAAGGAATAAAATTTCACAGGGAGAGGGAATAAAAAATCACAGCGAGAGGGAATAAAATGTCACAGGGAGAAGGGAATAAAAAGTCACAGGAAGAGGGAATAATATTTAACAGCGAGAGGGAATAAAATGTCACGGGGATAGAGAATGAAATGTCAAAGGGGGAGGGAATGAAATGTCACAGGGAGAGGGAATGAAATGTCACAGGGTGAGGGAATGAAATGTCACGGGGATAGAGAATGAAATGTCAAAGGGGGAGGGAATAAAATGTCACAGGGAGAGGGAATGAAATGTCACAGGGAGAAGGGAACAAAATGTCACAGGGAGAAGGGAATAAAATGTCACAGGGAGAAGGGAATAAACTGTCACAGGGAGACAGAATAAAATGTCACAGGGAGAGGGAATAAAATGTCACAGGGAGAAGGGAAAAAAATGTCACAGGGAGAGGGAATAAAATGTCACAGGGAGAAGGGAAAGAAATGTCATAGGAGGAGGGAATGAATTGTCACAGGGAGAAGGGAATAAAATGCCACAGGAAGAGGGAATAAAACGTCACAGGGAGAGGGAATGAAATGTCACAGTGAGAAGGGAATAAAATGTCACAGGGAGAAGGAAATAAAATATCACAGGGAAGAGGAATAAAATGTCACAGGGAGAGGGAATAAAAAATCAAAGGGAGTAGGAATAAAATGTCACAGGGAGAAGGGAATAAAAAGTCACAGGAAGAGGGAATAAAATGTGACAGGGAGAAGGGAATAAAATGTCACAGGGCGAGAGAATAAAATGTCAGAGGGAGAAGGAATAAAAGGTCACAGGGAGAAGGGAATAAAATGTCAAAGGGAGAAGGGAATAAAATGTAACAGGGAGAGGGAATGAAATGTCACAGGGAGAAGGGAATAAAATGTCACAGGGAGAAGGGAATAAAATGTAACAGGGAGAAGGAATAAAATGTCACAGGGAGAAGGGAATAAAATGTCACAGGGAGAAGGGAATAAAATGTCACAGGGAGAATGGAATAAAATGTCACAGGGCGAGAGAATAAAATGTCACAGGGAGAAGGAATAAAATGTCACAGGGAGAAGGGAATAAAATGTCACAGGCAGAAGGGAATAAAATGTAACAGGAAGAGGGAATAAAATGTCACAGGGAGAAGGGAATAAAATGTCACAGGGCGAGAGAATAAAATGTCACAGGGAGAGGGAATGAAATGTCACAGGGAGAAGGAAATAAAATGTCACAGGGAGAAGGGAATAAAATGTCACAGGGAGAATGAAATAAAATATTACAGGGAGATGGAACAAAATTTCACAGGGAGAGTGAATAAAAAATCACAGGGAGAGGGAATAAAATGTCACAGGGAGTGGGAATAAAATGTCACGGGGAGAGGGAATGAAATGACACAGGGAGAAGGGACTAAAATATCCCAAGGAGAGGGAATAAGATGTCACAGGGGGAGGGAATGAAATGTCACGGGTAGAAGGGAAAGAAATGTCACAGGAAGAGGGAATGAATTGTCACAGGGAGAAGGGAATAAAATGTCACAGGAAGAGGGAATAAAACGTCACAGGGAGAGGGAATGAAATGCCACAGTGAGAAGGGAATAAAATGTCACTAGGAGATGGGAATAAAATGTCAAAGGGAGTGGGAATAAAATGTCACAGGGAGAAGGAAATAAAATATCACAGGGAGAAGGAATAAAATTTCACAGCGAGAGGGAATAAAAAATCACAGCGAGAGGGAATAAAATGTCACAGGGAGAAGGGAATAAAAAGTCAGAGGAAGAGGGAATAATATTTAACAGCGAGAGGAAAAAAAATGTCACGGGGATTGAGAATTAAAAGTCAAAGGGGGAGGGAATGAAATGTCACAGGGAGAGGGCATGAAATGTCACAGGGAGAGGGAATAAAATGTCACAGGGAGAAGGGAATAAAATGTCACAGGGAGAGGGAATAAAATGTCACGGAGAAGGGAATAAAATGTTACAGGAAGAGGGAATAAAATGTCACAGGGAGAAGGGAATAAAATGTCACAGGGCGAGAGAATAAAATGTCACAGGGAGAAGGAATAAAATGTCACAGGGAGAAGGGAATAAAATGTCACAGGGAGAAGGGAATAAATTGTCACAGGGAGAATGAAAAAAAATATTACAGGGAGATGTAATAAAATTTCACATGGAGAGGGAATAAAAAATCACAGGGAGTGGGAATAAAATGTCACGGGGAGAGGGAATGAAACGACACAGGGAGAAGGGAATAAAATATCCCAAGGAGAGGGAATAAGATGTCACAGGGGGAGGGAATGAAATGTCACAGGTAGAAGGGAAAGAAATGTCACAGGAAGAGGGAATGAATTGTCACAGGGAGAAGGGAATAAAATGTCACAGGAAGAGGGAATAAAACGTCACAGGGAGAGGGAATGAAATGTCACAGTGAGAAGGGAATAAAATGTCACTAGGAGATGGGAATAAAATGTCAAAGGGAGTGGGAATAAAATGTCACAGGGAGAAGGAAATAAAATATCACAGGGAGAAGGAATAAAATTTCACAGGGAGAGGGAATAAAAAATCACAGCGAGAGGGAATAAAATGTCACAGGGAGAAGGGAATAAAAAGTCACAGGAAGAGGGAATAATATTTAACAGCGAGAGGGAATAAAATGTCACGGGGATAGAGAATGAAATGTCAAAGGGGGAGGGAATGAAATGTCACAGGGAGAGGGAATGAAATGTCACAGGGTGAGGGAATGAAATGTCACGGGAATAGAGAATGAAATGTCAAAGGGGGAGGAAATGAAATGTCACAGGGAGAGGGAATGAAATGTCACAGGGAGAAGGGAATAAAATGTCACAGGGAGAAGGGAATAAAATGTCACAGGGAGAAGGGAATAAACTGTCACAGGGAGACGGAATAAAATGTCACAGGGAGAGGGAATAAAATGTCACAGGGAGAAGGGAAAAAAATGTCACAGGGAGAGGGAATAAAATGACACAGGGAGAAGGGAATAAAATGTTACAGGAAGAGGGAATAAAATGTCACAGGGAGAAGGGAATAAAATGTCACAGGGAGAAGGAATAAAATGTCACAGGGAGAAGGGAATAAAATGTCACAGGGAGAAGGGAGTAAAATGTCACAGGGAGAGGGAATGAAATGTCACAGGGAGAAGGAAATAAAATGTCACAGGGAGAAGTGAATAAAATGTCACAGGGAGAATGAAATAAAATATTACAGGGAGATGGAATAAAATTTCACAGGGAGAGGGAATAAAAAATCACAGGGATAGGGAATAAAATGTCACGGGGAGTGGGAATGAAACGACACAGGGAGAAGGGAATAAAATATCCCAAGGAGACGGAATAAGATGTCACAGGGGGAGGGAATAAAATGTCACAGGCAGAAGGGAAATAAATGTCACAGGAGGTGGGAATGAATTGTCAAAGGGAGAAGGGAATACAATGTCACAGGGAGAATGAAATAAAATATTACAGGGAGATGTAATAAAATTTGACATGGAGAGGGAATAAAAAATCACAGGGAGTGGGAATAAAATGTCACGGGGAGAGGGAATGAAACGACACAAGAGAAGGGAATAAAATATCCCAAGGAGAGGGAATAAGATGTCACAGGGGGAGGGAATGAAATGTCACAGGTAGAAGGGAAAGAAATGTCATAGGAGGAGGGAATGAATTGTCACAGGGAGAAGGGAATAAAATGTCACGGGAAGAGGGAGTAAAACGTCACAGGGAGAGGGAATGAAAGGTCACAGTGAGAAGGGAATAAAATGTCACAGGGAGAAGGAAATAAAATATCACAGGGAAGAGGAATAAAATGTCACAGGGAGAGGGAATAAAAAATCAAAGGGAGTGGGAATAAAATGTCACAGGGAGAAGGGAATAAAAAGTCACAGGAAGAGGGAATAAAATGTCACAGGGAGAAGGGAATAAAATGTCACAGGGCGAGAGAATAAAATGTCACAGGGAGAAGGAATAAAATGTCACAGGGTGAAGGGAATAAAATGTCACAGGGAGAAGGGAATAAAATGTAACAGGGAGAGGGAATGAAATGTCACAGGGAGAAGGAAATAAAATGTCACAGGGAGAAGGGAATAAAATGTCACAGGGAGAAGGGAATAAAATGTCACAGGGAGAATGAAATAAAATATGACAGGGAGATGTAATAAAATTTCACATGGAGAGGGAATAAAAAATCACAGGGAGTGGGAATAAAATGTCACGGGGAGAGGAAATGAAACGACACAGGGAGAAGGGAATTAAATATCCCAAGGAGAGGGAATAAGATGTCACAGGGGGAGGGAATGAAATGTCACAGGTAGAAGGGAAAGAAATGTCACAGGAAGAGGGAATAAACGTCACAGGGAGAGGGAATGAAATGTCACAGTGAGAAGGGAATAAAATGTCACTAGGAGATGGGAATAAAATGTCAAAGGGAGTGGGAATAAAATGTCACAGGGAGAAGGAAATAAAATATCACAGCGAGAAGGAATAAAATTTCACAGGGAGAGGGAATAAAAAATCACAGCGAGAGGGAATAAAATGTCACAGGGAGAAGGGAATAAAAAGTCACAGGAAGAGGGAATAATATTTAACAGCGAGAGGGAATAAAATGTCACGGGGATAGAGAATGAAATGTCAAAGGGGGATGGAATGAAATGTCACAGGGAGAGGGAATGAAATGTCACAGGGTGAGGGAATGAAATGTCACGGGGATAGAGAATGAAATGTCAAAGGGGGAGGGAATAAAATGTCACAGGGAGAGGGAATGAAATGTCACAGGGAGAAGGGAATAAAATGTCACAGGGAGAAGGGAATAAACTGTCACAGGGAGACAGAATAAAATGTCACAGGGAGAGGGAATAAAATGTCACAGGGAGAAGGGAAAAAAATGTCACAGGGAGAGGGAATAAAATGTCACAGGGAGAAGGGAAAGAAATGTCATAGGAGGAGGGAATGAATTGTCACAGGGAGAAGGGAATAAAATGTCACAGGAAGAAGGAATAAAACGTCACAGGGAGAGGGAATGAAATGTCACAGTGAGAAGGGAATAAAATGTCACAGGGAGAAGGAAATAAAATATCACAGGGAAGAGGAATAAAATGTCACAGGGAGAGGGAATAAAAAATCAAAGGGAGTAGGAATAAAATGTCACAGGGAGAAGGGAATAAAAAGTCACAGGAAGAGGGAATAAAATGTCACAGGGAGAAGGGAATAAAATGTCACAGGGCGAGAGAATAAAATGTCAGAGGGAGAAGGAATAAAAGGTCACAGGGAGAAGGGAATAAAATGTCAAAGGGAGAAGGGAATAAAATGTAACAGGGAGAGGGAATGAAATGTCACAGGGAGAAGGGAATAAAATGTCACAGGGAGAAGGGAATAAAATGTAACAGGGAGAAGGAATAAAATGTCACAGGGAGAAGGGAATAAAATGTCACAGGGAGAAGGGAATAAAATGTCACAGGGAGAATGGAATAAAATGTCACAGGGCGAGAGAATAAAATGTCACAGGGAGAAGGAATAAAATGTCACTGGGAGAAGGGAATAAAATGTCACAGGCAGAAGGGAATAAAATGTAACAGGAAGAGGGAATAAAATGTCACAGGGAGAAGGGAATAAAATGTCACAGGGCGAGAGAATAAAATGTCACAGGGAGAGGGAATGAAATGTCACAGGGAGAAGGGAACAAAATGTCACAGGGAGAAGGGAATAAAATGTCACAGGGAGAAGGGAATAAACTGTCACAGGGAGACAGAATAAAATGTCACAGGGAGAGGGAATAAAATGTCACAGGGAGAAGGGAATAAAATGTCACAGGGAGAAGGGAATAAATTGTCACAGGGAGAATGAAATAAAATATTACAGGGAGATGTAATAAAATTTCACATGGAGAGGGAATAAAAAATCACAGGGAGTGGGAATAAAATGTCACGGGGAGAGGGAATGAAACGACACAGGGAGAAGGGAATAAAATATCCCAAGGAGAGGGAATAAGATGTCACAGGGGGAGGGAATGAAATGTCACAGGTAGAAGGGAAAGAAATGTCACAGGAAGAGGGAATGAATTGTCACAGGGAGAAGGGAATAAAATGTCACAGGAAGAGGGAATAAAACATCACAGGGAGAGGGAATGAAATGTCACAGTGAGAAGGGAATAAAATGTCACTAGGAGATGGGAATAAAATGTCAAAGGGAGTGGGAATAAAATGTCACAGGGAGAAGGAAATAAAATATCACAGGGAGAAGGAATAAAATTTCACAGGGAGAGGGAATAAAAAATCACAGCGAGAGGGAATAAAATGTCACAGGGAGAAGGGAATAAAAAGTCACAGGAAGAGGGAATAATATTTAACAGCGAGAGGGAATAAAATGTCACGGGGATAGAGAATGAAATGTCAAAGGGGGAGGGAATGAAATGTCACAGGGAGAGGGAATGAAATGTCACAGGGTGAGGGAATGAAATGTCACGGGAATAGAGAATGAAATGTCAAAGGGGGAGGAAATGAAATGTCACAGGGAGAGGGAATGAAATGCCACAGGGAGAAGGGAATAAAATGTCACAGGGAGAAGGGAATAAAATGTCACAGGGAGAAGGGAATAAACTGTCACAGGGAGACGGAATAAAATGTCACAGGGAGAGGGAATAAAATGTCACAGGGAGAAGGGAAAAAAATGTCACAGGGAGAGGGAATAAAATGACACAGGGAGAAGGGAATAAAATGTCACAGGGAGAAGGGAATAAAATGTCACAGGGAGAAGGGAGTAAAATGTCACAGGGAGAAGGGAATAAAATGTTACAGGAAGAGGGAATAAAATGTCACAGGGAGAAGGGAATAAAATGTCACAGGGAGAAGGAATAAAATGTCACAGGGAGAAGGGAATAAAATGTCACAGGGAGAAGGGAGTAAAATGTCACAGGGAGAGGGAATGAAATGTCACAGGGAGAAGGAAATAAAATGTCACAGGGAGAAGTGAATAAAATGTCACAGGGAGAATGAAATAAAATATTACAGGGAGATGGAATAAAATTTCACAGGGAGAGGGAATAAAAAATCACAGGGATAGGGAATAAAATGTCACGGGGAGAGGGAATGAAACGACACAGGGAGAAGGGAATAAAATATCCCAAGGAGACGGAATAAGATGTCACAGGGGGAGGGAATAAAATGTCACAGGCAGAAGGGAAATAAATGTCGCAGGAGGTGGGAATGAATTGTCAAAGGGAGAAGGGAATACAATGTCACAGGGAGAATGAAATAAAATATTACAGGGAGATGTAATAAAATTTGACATGGAGAGGGAATAAAAAATCACAGGGAGTGGGAATAAAATGTCACGGGGAGAGGGAATGAAACGACACAGGGAGAAGGGAATAAAATATCCCAAGGAGAGGGAATAAGATGTCACAGGGGGAGGAAATGAAATGTCACAGGTAGAAGGGAAAGAAATGTCATAGGAGGAGGGAATGAATTGTCACAGGGAGAAGGGAATAAAATGTCACGGGAAGAGGGAGTAAAACGTCACAGGGAGAGGGAATGAAAGGTCACAGTGAGAAGGGAATAAAATGTCACAGGGAGAAGGAAATAAAATATCACAGGGAAGAGGAATAAAATGTCACAGGGAGAGGGAATAAAAAATCAAAGGGAGTGGGAATAAAATGTCACAGGGAGAAGGGAATAAAAAGTCACAGGAAGAGGGAATAAAATGTCACAGGGAGAAGGGAATAAAATGTCACAGGGCGAGAGAATAAAATGTCACAGGGAGAAGGAATAAAATGTCACAGGGAGAAGGGAATAAAATGTCACAGGGAGAAGGGAATAAAATGTAACAGGGAGAGGGAATGAAATGTCACAGGGAGAAGGAAATAAAATGTCACAGGGAGAAGGGAATAAAATGTCACAGGGAGAAGGGAATAAAATGTCACAGGGAGAATGATATAAAATATTACAGGGAGATGTAATAAAATTTCACATGGAGAGGGAATAAAAAATCACAGGGAGTGGGAATAAAATGTCACGGGGAGAGGAAATGAAACGACACAGGGAGAAGGGAATTAAATATCCCAAGGAGAGGGAATAAGATGTCACAGTGGGAGGGAATGAAATGTCACAGGTAGAAGGGAAAGAAATGTCACAGGAAGAGGGAATGAATTGTCACAGGGAGAAGGGAATAAAATGTCACAGGAAGAGGGAATAAAACGTCACAGGGAGAGGGAATGAAATGTCACAGTGAGAAGGGAATAAAATGTCACTAGGAGATGGGAATAAAATGTCAAAGGGAGTGGGAATAAAATGTCACAGGGAGAAGGAAATAAAATATCACAGGGAGAAGGAATAAAATTTCACAGGGAGAGGGAATAAAAAATCACAGCGAGAGGGAATAAAATGTCACAGGGAGAAGGGAATAAAAAGTCACAGGAAGAGGGAATAATATTTAACAGCGAGAGGGAATAAAATGTCACGGGGATAGAGAATGAAATGTCAAAGGGGGAGGGAATGAAATGTCACAGGGAGAGGGAATGAAATGTCACAGTGTGAGGGAATGAAATGTCACGGGGATAGAGAATGAAATGTCAAAGGGGGAGGGAATAAAATGTCACAGGGAGAGGGAATGAAATGTCACAAGGAGAAGGGAACAACATGTCACAGGGAGAAGGGAATAAAATGTCACAGGGAGAAGGGAATAAACTGTCACAGGGAGACAGAATAAAATGTCACAGGGAGAGGGAATAAAATGTCACAGGGAGAAGGGAAAAAAATGTCACAGGGAGAGGGAATAAAATGTCACAGGGAGAAGGGAAAGAAATGTCATAGGAGGAGGGAATGAATTGTCACAGGGAGAAGGGAATAAAATGCCACAGGGAGAAGGAAATAAAATATCACAGGGAAGAGGAATAAAATGTCACAGGGAGAGGGAATAAAAAATCAAAGGGAGTAGGAATAAAATGTCACAGGGAGAAGGGAATAAAAAGTCACAGGAAGAGGGAATAAAATGTCACAGGGAGAAGGGAATAAAATGTCACAGGGCGAGAGAATAAAATGTCAGAGGGAGAAGGAATAAAAGGTCACAGGGAGAAGGGAATAAAATGTCAAAGGGAGAAGGGAATAAAATGTAACAGGGAGAGGGAATGAAATGTCACAGGGAGAAGGGAATAAAATGTCACAGGGAGAAGGGAATAAAATGTAACAGGGAGAAGGAATAAAATGTCACAGGGAGAAGGGAATAAAATGTCACAGGGAGAAGGGAATAAAATGTCACAGGGAGAATGGAATAAAATGTCACAGGGCGAGAGAATAAAATGTCACAGGGAGAAGGAATAAAATATCACAGGGAGAAGGGAATAAAATGTCACAGGCAGAAGGGAATAAAATTTAACAGGAAGAGGGAATAAAATGTCACAGGGAGAAGGGAATAAAATGTCACAGGGCGAGAGAATAAAATGTCACAGGGAGAGGGAATGAAATGTCACAGGGAGAAGGAAATAAAATGTCACAGGGAGAAGGGAATAAAATGTCACAGGGAGAATGAAATAAAATATTACAGGGAGATGGAATAAAATTTCACAGGGAGAGTGAATAAAAAATCACAGGGAGAGGGAATAAAATGTCACAGGGAGTGGGAATAAAATGTCACGGGGAGAGGGAATGAAATGACACAGGGAGAAGGGACTAAAATATCCCAAGGAGAGGGAATAAGATGTCACAGGGGGAGGGAATGAAATGTCACAGGTAGAAGGGAAAGAAATGTCACAGGAAGAGGGAATGAATTGTCACAGGGAGAAGGGAATAAAATGTCACAGGAAGAGGGAATAAAACGTCACAGGGAGAGGGAATGAAATGTCACAGTGAGAAGGGAATAAAATGTCACTAGGAGATGGGAATAAAATGTCAAAGGGAGTGGGAATAAAATGTCACAGGGAGAAGGAAATAAAATATCACAGGGAGAAGGAATAAAATTTCACAGCGAGAGGGAATAAAAAATCACAGCGAGAGGGAATAAAATGTCACAGGGAGAAGGGAATAAAAAGTCAGAGGAAGAGGGAATAATATTTAACAGCGAGAGGAAAAAAAATGTCACGGGGATTGAGAATTAAAAGTCAAAGGGGGAGGGAATGAAATGTCACAGGGAGAGGGCATGAAATGTCACAGGGAGAGGGAATAAAATGTCACAGGGAGAAGGGAATAAAATGTCACAGGGAGAGGGAATAAAATGTCACGGAGAAGGGAATAAAATGTTACAGGAAGAGGGAATAAAATGTCACAGGGAGAAGGGAATAAAATGTCACAGGGCGAGAGAATAAAATGTCACAGGGAGAAGGAATAAAATGTCACAGGGAGAAGGGAATAAAATGTCACAGGGAGAAGGGAATAAATTGTCACAGGGAGAATGAAATAAAATATTACAGGGAGATGTAATAAAATTTCACATGGAGAGGGAATAAAAAATCACAGGGAGTGGGAATAAAATGTCACGGGGAGAGGGAATGAAACGACACAGGGAGAAGGGAATAAAATATCCCAAGGAGAGGGAATAAGATGTCACAGGGGGAGGGAATGAAATGTCACAGGTAGAAGGGAAAGAAATGTCACAGGAAGAGGGAATGAATTGTCACAGGGAGAAGGGAATAAAATGTCACAGGAAGAGGGAATAAAACGTCACAGGGAGAGGGAATGAAATGTCAGAGGGAGAAGAGAATAAAATTTCACAGGGAGAAGGGAATAAAATGTCACCGGGAGAGGGAATAAAATGTCACAGTGAGAAGGGAATAAAATGTCACTAGGAGATGGGAATAAAATGTCAAAGGGAGTGGGAATAAAATGTCACAGGGAGAAGGAAATAAAATATCACAGGGAGAAGGAATAAAATTTCACAGGGAGAGGGAATAAAAAATCACAGAGAGAGGGAATAAAATGTCACAGGGAGAAGGGAATAAAAAGTCACAGGAAGAGGGAATAATATTTAACAGCGAGAGGGAATAAAATGTCACGGGGATAGAGAATGAAATGTCAAAGGGGGAGGGAATGAAATGTCACAGGGAGAGGGAATGAAATGTCACAGGGTGAGGGAATGAAATGTCACGGGAATAGAGAATGAAATGTCAAAGGGGGAGGAAATGAAATGTCACAGGGAGAGGGAATGAAATGTCACAGAGAGAAGGGAATAAAATGTCACAGGGAGAAGGGAATAAAATGTCACAGGGAGAAGGGAATAAACTGTCACACGGAGACGGAATAAAATGTCACAGGGAGAGGGAATAAAATGTCACAGGGAGAAGGGAAAAAAATGTCACAGGGAGAGGGAATAAAATGACACAGGGAGAAGGGAATAAAATGTTACAGGAAGAGGGAATAAAATGTCACAGGGAGAAGGGAATAAAATGTCACAGGGAGAAGGAATAAAATGTCACAGGGAGAAGGGAATAAAATGTCACAGGGAGAAGGGAGTAAAATGTCACAGGGAGAGGGAATGAAATGTCACAGGGAGAAGGAAATAAAATGTCACAGGGAGAAGTGAATAAAATGTCACAGGGAGAATGAAATAAAATATTACAGGGAGATGGAATAAAATTTCACAGGGAGAGGGAATAAAAAATCACAGGGATAGGGAATAAAATGTCACGGGGAGTGGGAATGAAACGACACAGGGAGAAGGGAATAAAATATCCCAAGGAGACGGAATAAGATGTCACAGGGGGAGGGAATGAAATGTCACAGGTAGAAGGGAAAGAAATGTCATAGGAGGAGGGAATGAATTGTCACAGGGAGAAGGGAATAAAATGTCACGGGAAGAGGGAGTAAAACGTCACAGGGAGAGGGAATTAAAGGTCACAGTGAGAAGGGAATAAAATGTCACAGGGAGAAGGAAATAAAATATCACAGGGAAGAGGAATAAAATGTCACAGGGAGAGGGAATAAAAAATCAAAGGGAGTGGGAATAAAATGTCACAGGGAGAAGGGAATAAAAAGTCACAGGAAGAGGGAATAAAATGTCACAGGGAGAAGGGAATAAAATGTCACAGGGCGAGAGAATAAAATGTCACAGGGAGAAGGAATAAAATGTCACAGGGTGAAGGGAATAAAATGTCACAGGGAGAAGGGAATAAAATGTAACAGGGAGAGGGAATGAAATGTCACAGGGAGAAGGAAATAAAATGTCACAGGGAGAATGAAATAAAATATTACAGGGAGATGTAATAAAATTTCACATGGAGAGGGAATAAAAAATCACAGGGAGTGGGAATAAAATGTCACGGGGAGAGGAAATGAAACGACACAGGGAGAAGGGAATTAAATATCCCAAGGAGAGGGAATAAGATGTCACAGGGGGAGGGAATGAAATGTCACAGGTAGAAGGGAAAGAAATGTCACAGGGAGAAGGGAATAAAATGTCACAGGGAGAAGGGAATAAACTGTCACAGGGAGACGGAATAAAATGTCACAGGGAGAGGGAATAAAATGTCACAGGGAGAAGGGAAAAAAATGTCACAGGGAGAGGGAATAAAATGACACAGGGAGAAGGGAATAAAATGTTACAGGAAGAGGGAATAAAATGTCACAGGGAGAAGGGAATAAAATGTCAGGGAGAAGGAATAAAATGTCACAGGGAGAAGGGAATAAAATGTCACAGGGAGAAGGGAGTAAAATGTCACAGGGAGAGGGAATGAAATGTCACAGGGAGAAGGAAATAAAATGTCACAGGGAGAAGTGAATAAAATGTCACAGGGAGAATGAAATAAAATATTACAGGGAGATGGAATAAAATTTCACAGGGAGAGGGAATAAAAAATCACAGGGATAGGGAATAAAATGTCACGGGGATTGGGAATGAAACGACACAGGGAGAAGGGAATAAAATATCCCAAGGAGACGGAATAAGATGTCACAGGGGGAGGGAATAAAATGTCACAGGCAGAAGGGAAATAAATGTCACAGGAGGTGGGAATGAATTGTCAAAGGGAGAAGGGAATACAATGTCACAGGGAGAATGAAATAAAATATTACAGGGAGATGTAATAAAATTTGACATGGAGAGGGAATAAAAAATCACAGGGAGTGGGAATAAAATGTCACGGGGAGAGGGAATGAAACGACACAAGAGAAGGGAATAAAATATCCCAAGGAGAGGGAATAAGATGTCACAGGGGGAGGGAATGAAATGTCACAGGTAGAAGGGAAAGAAATGTCATAGGAGGAGGGAATGAATTGTCACAGGGAGAAGGGAATAAAATGTCACGGGAAGAGGGAGTAAAACGTCACAGGGAGAGGGAATGAAAGGTCACAGTGAGAAGGGAATGAAATGTCACAGGGAGAAGGGAATAAAATATCACAGGGAAGAGGAATAAACTGTCACAGGGAGACAGAATAAAATGTCACAGGGAGAGGGAATAAAATGTCACAGGGAGAAGGGAAAAAAATGTCACAGGGAGAGGGAATAAAATGTCACAGGGAGAAGGGAAAGAAATGTCATAGGAGGAGGGAATGAATTGTCACAGGGAGAAGGGAATAAAATGTCACAGGAAGAGGGAATAAAATGACACAGGGAGAGGGAATGAAATGTCACAGTGAGAAGGGAATAAAATGTCACAGGGAGAAGGAAATAAAATATCACAGGGAAGAGGAATAAAATGTCACAGGGAGAGGGAATAAAAAATCAAAGGGAGTAGGAATAAAATGTCACAGGGAGAAGGGAATAAAAAGTCACAGGAAGAGGGAATAAAATGTCACAGGGAGAAGGGAATAAAATGTCACAGGGCGAGAGAATAAAATGTCAGAGGGAGAAGGAATAAAAGGTCACAGGGAGAAGGGAATAAAATGTCAAAGGGAGAAGGGAATAAAATGTAACAGGGAGGGGGAATGAAATGTCACAGGGAGAAGGGAATAAAATGTCACAGGGAGAAGGGAATAAAATGTAACAGGGAGAAGGAATAAAATGTCACAGGGAGAAGGGAATAAAATGTCACAGGGAGAAGGGAATAAAATGTCACAGAGAGAATGGAATAAAATGTCACAGGGCGAGAGAATAAAATGTCACAGGGAGAAGGAATAAAATGTCACAGGGAGAAGGGAATAAAATGTCACAGGCAGAAGGGAATAAAATGTAACAGGAAGAGGGAATAAAATGTCACAGGGAGAAGGGAATAAAATGTCACAGGGCGAGAGAATAAAATGTCACAGGGAGAGGGAATGAAATGTCACAGGGAGAAGGAAATAAAATGTCACAGGGAGAAGGGAATAAAATGTCACAGGGAGAATGAAATAAAATATTACAGGGAGATGGAATAAAATTTCACAGGGAGAGTGAATACAAAATCACAGGGAGAGGGAATAAAATGTCACAGGGAGTGGGAATAAAATGTCACGGGGAGAGGGAATGAAATGACACAGGGAGAAGGGACTAAAATATCCCAAGGAGAGGGAATAAGATGTCACAGGGGGAGGGAATGAAATGTCACAGGTAGAAGGGAAAGAAATGTCACAGGAAGAGGGAATGAATTGTCACAGGGAGAAGGGAATAAAATGTCACAGGAAGAGGGAAT
Organism: Narcine bancroftii; assembly: GCF_036971445.1. Lineage (NCBI taxonomy): Eukaryota > Metazoa > Chordata > Chondrichthyes > Torpediniformes > Narcinidae > Narcine > Narcine bancroftii. The sequence goes on along the minus strand of NC_091470.1, from coordinate 1,903,128 downwards.
AAAACGTCACAGAGAGAGGGAATGAAATGTCACAGTGAGAAGGGAATAAAATGTCACTAGGAGATGGGAATAAAATGTCAAAGGGAGTGGGAATAAAATGTCACAGGGAGAAGGAAATAAAATATCACAGGGAGAAGGAATAAAATTTCACAGCGAGAGGGAATAAAAAATCACAGCGAGAGGGAATAAAATGTCACAGGGAGAAGGGAATAAAAAGTCAGAGGAAGAGGGAATAATATTTAACAGCGAGAGGAAAAAAAATGTCACGGGGATTGAGAATTAAAAGTCAAAGGGGGAGGGAATGAAATGTCACAGGGAGAGGGCATGAAATGTCACAGGGAGAGGGAATAAAATGTCACAGGGAGAAGGGAATAAAATGTCACAGGGAGAGGGAATAAAATGTCACGGAGAAGGGAATAAAATGTTACAGGAAGAGGGAATAAAATGTCACAGGGAGAAGGGAATAAAATGTCACAGGGCGAGAGAATAAAATGTCACAGGGAGAAGGAATAAAATGTCACAGGGAGAAGGGAATAAAATGTCACAGGGAGAAGGGAATAAATTGTCACAGGGAGAATGAAAAAAAATATTACAGGGAGATGTAATAAAATTTCACATGGAGAGGGAATAAAAAATCACAGGGAGTGGGAATAAAATGTCACGGGGAGAGGGAATGAAACGACACAGGGAGAAGGGAATAAAATATCCCAAGGAGAGGGAATAAGATGTCACAGGGGGAGGGAATGAAATGTCACAGGTAGAAGGGAAAGAAATGTCACAGGAAGAGGGAATGAATTGTCACAGGGAGAAGGGAATAAAATGTCACAGGAAGAGGGAATAAAACGTCACAGGGAGAGGGAATGAAATGTCACAGTGAGAAGGGAATAAAATGTCACTAGGAGATGGGAATAAAATGTCAAAGGGAGTGGGAATAAAATGTCACAGGGAGAAGGAAATAAAATATCACAGGGAGAAGGAATAAAATTTCACAGGGAGAGGGAATAAAAAATCACAGCGAGAGGGAATAAAATGTCACAGGGAGAAGGGAATAAAAAGTCACAGGAAGAGGGAATAATATTTAACAGCGAGAGGGAATAAAATGTCACGGGGATAGAGAATGAAATGTCAAAGGGGGAGGGAATGAAATGTCACAGGGAGAGGGAATGAAATGTCACAGGGTGAGGGAATGAAATGTCACGGGAATAGAGAATGAAATGTCAAAGGGGGAGGAAATGAAATGTCACAGGGAGAGGGAATGAAATGTCACAGGGAGAAGGGAATAAAATGTCACAGGGAGAAGGGAATAAAATGTCACAGGGAGAAGGGAATAAACTGTCACAGGGAGACGGAATAAAATGTCACAGGGAGAGGGAATAAAATGACACAGGGAGAAGGGAATAAAATGTTACAGGAAGAGGGAATAAAATGTCACAGGGAGAAGGGAATAAAATGTCACAGGGAGAAGGAATAAAATGTCACAGGGAGAAGGGAATAAAATGTCACAGGGAGAAGGGAGTAAAATGTCACAGGGAGAGGGAATGAAATGTCACAGGGAGAAGGAAATAAAATGTCACAGGGAGAAGTGAATAAAATGTCACAGGGAGAATGAAATAAAATATTACAGGGAGATGGAATAAAATTTCACAGGGAGAGGGAATAAAAAATCACAGGGATAGGGAATAAAATGTCACGGGGAGTGGGAATGAAACGACACAGGGAGAAGGGAATAAAATATCCCAAGGAGACGGAATAAGATGTCACAGGGGGAGGGAATAAAATGTCACAGGCAGAAGGGAAATAAATGTCACAGGAGGTGGGAATGAATTGTCAAAGGGAGAAGGGAATACAATGTCACAGGGAGAATGAAATAAAATATTACAGGGAGATGTAATAAAATTTGACATGGAGAGGGAATAAAAAATCACAGGGAGTGGGAATAAAATGTCACGGGGAGAGGGAATGAAACGACACAAGAGAAGGGAATAAAATATCCCAAGGAGAGGGAATAAGATGTCACAGGGGGAGGGAATGAAATGTCACAGGTAGAAGGGAAAGAAATGTCATAGGAGGAGGGAATGAATTGTCACAGGGAGAAGGGAATAAAATGTCACGGGAAGAGGGAGTAAAACGTCACAGGGAGAGGGAATGAAAGGTCACAGTGAGAAGGGAATAAAATGTCACAGGGAGAAGGAAATAAAATATCACAGGGAAGAGGAATAAAATGTCACAGGGAGAGGGAATAAAAAATCAAAGGGAGTGGGAATAAAATGTCACAGGGAGAAGGGAATAAAAAGTCACAGGAAGAGGGAATAAAATGTCACAGGGAGAAGGGAATAAAATGTCACAGGGCGAGAGAATAAAATGTCACAGGGAGAAGGAATAAAATGTCACAGGGTGAAGGGAATAAAATGTCACAGGGAGAAGGGAATAAAATGTAACAGGGAGAGGGAATGAAATGTCACAGGGAGAAGGAAATAAAATGTCACAGGGAGAAGGGAATAAAATGTCACAGGGAGAAGGGAATAAAATGTCACAGGGAGAATGAAATAAAATATTACAGGGAGATGTAATAAAATTTCACATGGAGAGGGAATAAAAAATCACAGGGAGTGGGAATAAAATGTCACGGGGAGAGGAAATGAAACGACACAGGGAGAAGGGAATTAAATATCCCAAGGAGAGGGAATAAGATGTCACAGGGGGAGGGAATGAAATGTCACAGGTAGAAGGGAAAGAAATGTCACAGGAAGAGGGAATAAACGTCACAGGGAGAGGGAATGAAATGTCACAGTGAGAAGGGAATAAAATGTCACTAGGAGATGGGAATAAAATGTCAAAGGGAGTGGGAATAAAATGTCACAGGGAGAAGGAAATAAAATATCACAGCGAGAAGGAATAAAATTTCACAGGGAGAGGGAATAAAAAATCACAGCGAGAGGGAATAAAATGTCACAGGGAGAAGGGAATAAAAAGTCACAGGAAGAGGGAATAATATTTAACAGCGAGAGGGAATAAAATGTCACGGGGATAGAGAATGAAATGTCAAAGGGGGATGGAATGAAATGTCACAGGGAGAGGGAATGAAATGTCACAGGGTGAGGGAATGAAATGTCACGGGGATAGAGAATGAAATGTCAAAGGGGGAGGGAATAAAATGTCACAGGGAGAGGGAATGAAATGTCACAGGGAGAAGGGAATAAAATGTCACAGGGAGAAGGGAATAAACTGTCACAGGGAGACAGAATAAAATGTCACAGGGAGAGGAAATAAAATGTCACAGGGAGAAGGGAAAAAAATGTCACAGGGAGAGGGAATAAAATGTCACAGGGAGAAGGGAAAGAAATGTCATAGGAGGAGGGAATGAATTGTCACAGGGAGAAGGGAATAAAATGTCACAGGAAGAGGGAATAAAACGTCACAGGGAGAGGGAATGAAATGTCACAGTGAGAAGGGAATAAAATGTCACAGGGAGAAGGAAATAAAATATCACAGGGAAGAGGAATAAAATGTCACAGGGAGAGGGAATAAAAAATCAAAGGGAGTAGGAATAAAATGTCACAGGGAGAAGGGAATAAAAAGTCACAGGAAGAGGGAATAAAATGTCACAGGGAGAAGGGAATAAAATGTCACAGGGCGAGAGAATAAAATGTCAGAGGGAGAAGGAATAAAAGGTCACAGGGAGAAGGGAATAAAATGTCAAAGGGAGAAGGGAATAAAATGTAACAGGGAGAGGGAATGAAATGTCACAGGGAGAAGGGAATAAAATGTCACAGGGAGAAGGGAATAAAATGTAACAGGGAGAAGGAATAAAATGTCACAGGGAGAAGGGAATAAAATGTCACAGGGAGAAGGGAATAAAATGTCACAGGGAGAATGGAATAAAATGTCACAGGGCGAGAGAATAAAATGTCACAGGGAGAAGGAATAAAATGTCACTGGGAGAAGGGAATAAAATGTCACAGGCAGAAGGGAATAAAATGTAACAGGAAGAGGGAATAAAATGTCACAGGGAGAAGGGAATAAAATGTCACAGGGCGAGAGAATAAAATGTCACAGGGAGAGGGAATGAAATGTCACAGGGAGAAGGAAATAAAATGTCACAGGGAGAAGGGAATAAAATGTCACAGGGAGAATGAAATAAAATATTACAGGGAGATGGAATAAAATTTCACAGGGAGAGTGAATAAAAAATCACAGGGAGAGGGAATAAAATGTCACAGGGAGTGGGAATAAAATGTCACGGGGAGAGGGAATGAAATGACACAGGGAGAAGGGACTAAAATATCCCAAGGAGAGGGAATAAGATGTCACAGGGGGAGGGAATGAAATGTCACAGGTAGAAGGGAAAGAAATGTCACAGGAAGAGGGAATGAATTGTCACAGGGAGAAGGGAATAAAATGTCACAGGAAGAGGGAATAAAACGTCACAGGGAGAGGGAATGAAATGTCACAGTGAGAAGGGAATAAAATGTCACTAGGAGATGGGAATAAAATGTCAAAGGGAGTGGGAATAAAATGTCACAGGGAGAAGGAAATAAAATATCACAGGGAGAAGGAATAAAATTTCACAGCGAGAGGGAATAAAAAATCACAGGGAGAGGGAATAAAATGTCACAGGGAGAAGGGAATAAAAAGTCAGAGGAAGAGGGAATAATATTTAACAGCGAGAGGGAATAAAATGTCACGGGGATTGAGAATTAAAAGTCAAAGGGGGAGGGAATGAAATGTCACAGGGAGAGGGCATGAAATGTCACAGGGAGAGGGAATAAAATGTCACAGGGAGAAGGGAATAAAATGTCACAGGGAGAGGGCATGAAATGTCACAGGGAGAGGGAATAAAATGTCACAGGGAGAAGGGAATAAAATGTCACAGGGAGAGGGAATAAAATGTCACGGAGAAGGGAATAAAATGTTACAGGAAGAGGGAATAAAATGTCACAGGGAGAAGGGAATAAAATGTCACAGGGCGAGAGAATAAAATGTCACAGGGAGAAGGAATAAAATGTCACAGGGAGAAGGGAATAAAATGTCACAGGGAGAAGGGAATAAAATGTCACAGGGAGAATGAAATAAAATATTACAGGGAGATGTAATAAAATTTCACATGGAGAGGGAATAAAAAATCACAGGGAGTGGGAATAAAATGTCACGGGGAGAGGGAATGAAACGACACAGGGAGAAGGGAATAAAATATCCCAAGGAGAGGGAATAAGATGTCACAGGGGGAGGGAATGAAATGTCACAGGTAGAAGGGAAAGAAATGTCACAGGAAGGGGGAATGAATTGTCACAGGGAGAAGGGAATAAAATGTCACAGGAAGAGGGAATAAAACGTCACAGGGAGAGGGAATGAAATGTCACAGTGAGAAGGGAATAAAATGTCACTAGGAGATGGGAATAAAATGTCAAAGGGAGTGGGAATAAAATGTCACAGGGAGAAGGAAATAAAATATCACAGGGAGAAGGAATAAAATTTCACAGGGAGAGGGAATAAAAAATCACAGCGAGAGGGAATAAAATGTCACAGGGAGAAGGGAATAAAAAGTCACAGGAAGAGGGAATAATATTTAACAGCGAGAGGGAATAAAATGTAACGGGGATAGAGAATGAAATGTCAAAGGGGGAGGGAATGAAATGTCACAGGGAGAGGGAATGAAATGTCACAGGGTGAGGGAATGAAATGTCATGGGAATAGAGAATGAAATGTCAAAGGGGGAGGGAATGAAATGTCACAGGGAGAGGGAATGAAATGTCACAGGGAGAAGGGAATAAAATGTCACAGGGAGAAGGGAATAAAATGTCACAGGGAGAAGGGAATAAACTGTCACAGGGAGACGGAATAAAATGTCACAGGGAGAGGGAATAAAATGTCACAGGGAGAAGGGAAAAAAATGTCACAGGGAGAGGGAATAAAATGACACAGGGGGAAAGGAATAAAATGTTACAGGAAGAGGGAATAAAATGTCACAGGGAGAAGGGAATAAAATGTCACAGGGAGAAGGAATAAAATGTCACAGGGAGAAGGGAATAAAATGTCACAGGGAGAAGGGAGTAAAATGTCACAGGGAGAGGGAATGAAATGTCACAGGGAGAAGGAAATAAAATGTCACAGGGAGAAGTGAATAAAATGTCACAGGGAGAATGAAATAAAATATTACAGGGAGATGGAATAAAATTTCACAGGGTGAGGGAATAAAAAATCACAGGGATAGGGAATAAAATGTCACGGGGAGAGGGAATGAAACGACACAGGGAGAAGGGAATAAAATATCCCAAGGAGACGGAATAAGATGTCACAGGGGGAGGGAATAAAATGTCACAGGCAGAAGGGAAATAAATGTCACAGGAGGTGGGAATGAATTGTCAAAGGGAGAAGGGAATACAATGTCACAGGGAGAATGAAATAAAATATTACAGGGAGATGTAATAAAATTTGACATGGAGAGGGAATAAAAAATCACAGGGAGTGGGAATAAAATGTCACGGGGAGAGGGAATGAAACGACACAGGGAGAAGGGAATAAAATATCCCAAGGAGAGGGAATAAGATGTCACAGGGGGAGGGAATGAAATGTCACAGGTAGAAGGGAAAGAAATGTCATAGGAGGAGGGAATGAATTGTCACAGGGAGAAGGGAATAAAATGTCACGGGAAGAGGGAGTAAAACGTCACAGGGAGAGGGAATGAAAGGTCACAGTGAGAAGGGAATAAAATGTCACAGGGAGAAGGAAATAAAATATCACAGGGAAGAGGAATAAAATGTCACAGGGAGAGGGAATAAAAAATCAAAGGGAGTGGGAATAAAATGTCACAGGGAGAAGGGAATAAAAAGTCACAGGAAGAGGGAATAAAATGTCACAGGGAGAAGGGAATAAAATGTCACAGGGCGAGAGAATAAAATGTCACAGGGAGAAGGAATAAAATGTCACAGGGAGAAGGGAATAAAATGTCACAGGGAGAAGGGAATAAAATGTAACAGGGAGAGGGAATGAAATGTCACAGGGAGAAGGAAATAAAATGTCACAGGGAGAAGGGAATAAAATGTCACAGGGAGAGGGGAATGAAATGTCACAGGGAGAATGAAATAAAATATTACAGGGAGACGTAATAAAATTTCACATGGAGAGGAAATAAAAAATCACAGGGAGTGGGAATAAAATGTCACGGGGAGAGGGAATGAAACGACACAGGGAGAAGGGAATAAAATATCCCAAGGAGAGGGAATAAGATGTCACAGGGGGAGGGAATGAAATGTCACAGGTAGAAGGGAAAGAAATGTCACAGGAAGAGGGAATAAAACGTCACAGGGAGAGGGAATGAAATGTCACAGTGAGAAGGGAATAAAATGTCACTAGGAGATGGGAATAAAATGTAACAGGGAGTGGGAATAAAATGTCACAGGGAGAAGGAAATAAAATATCACAGCGAGAAGGAATAAAATTTCACAGGGAGAGGGAATAAAAAATAACAGCGAGAGGGAATAAAATGTCACAGGGAGAAGGGAATAAAAAGTCACAGGAAGAGGGAATAATATTTAACAGCGAGAGGGAATAAAATGTCACGGGGATAGAGAATGAAATGTCAAAGGGGGAGGGAATGAAATGTCACAGGGAGAGGGAATGAAATGTCACAGGGTGAGGGAATGAAATGTCACGGGGATAGAGAATGAAATGTCAAAGGGGGAGGGAATAAAATGTCACAGGGAGAGGGAATGAAATGTCACAGGGAGAAGGGAATAAAATGTCACAGGGAGAAGGGAATAAAATGTCACAGGGAGAAGGGAATAAACTGTCACAGGGAGACGGAATAAAATGTCACAGGGAGAGGGAATAAAATGTCACAGGGAGAAGGGAAAAAAATGTCACAGGGAGAGGGAATAAAATGTCACAGGGAGAAGGGAAAGAAATGTCATAGGAGGAGGGAATGAATTGTCACAGGGAGAAGGGAATAAAATGTCACAGGAAGAGGGAATAAAACGTCACAGGGAGAGGGAATGAAATGTCACAGTGAGAATGGAATAAAATGTCACAGGGAGAAGGAAATAAAATATCACAGGGAAGAGGAATAAAATGTCACAGGGAGAGGGAATAAAAAATCAAAGGGAGTAGGAATAGAATGTCACAGGGAGAAGGGAATAAAAAGTCACAGGAAGAGGGAATAAAATGTCACAGGGAGAAGGGAATAAAATGTCACAGGGCGAGAGAATAAAATGTCAGAGGGAGAAGGAATAAAAGGTCACAGGGAGAAGGGAATAAAATGTCAAAGGGAGAAGGGAATAAAATGTAACAGGGAGAGGGAATGAAATGTCACAGGGAGAAGGGAATAAAATGTCACAGGGAGAAGGGAATAAAATGTAACAGGGAGAAGGAATAAAATGTCACAGGGAGAAGGGAATAAAATGTCACAGGGAGAAGGGAATAAAATGTCACAGGGAGAATGGAATAAAATGTCACAGGGAGAAGGGAATAAAATGTCACAGGCAGAAGGGTATAAAATGTAACAGGAAGAGGGAATAAAATGTCACAGGGAGAAGGGAATAAAATGTCACAGGGCGAGAGAATAAAATGTCACAGGGAGAGGGAATGAAATGTCACAGGGAGAAGGAAATAAAATGTCACAGGGAGAAGGGAATAAAATGTCACAGGGAGAAGGAAATAAAATATTACAGGGAGATGGAATAAAATTTCACAGGGAGAGTGAATAAAAAATCACAGGGAGAGGGAATAAAATGTCACAGGGAGTGGGAATAAAATGTCACGGGGAGAGGGAATGAAATGACACAGGGAGAAGGGACTAAAATATCCCAAGGATAGGGAATAAGATGTCACAGGGGGAGGGAATGAAATGTCACAGGTAGAAGGGAAAGAAATGTCACAGGAAGAGGGAATGAATTGTCACAGGGAGAAGGGAATAAAATGTCAAAGGAAGAGGGAATAAAACGTCACAGGGAGAGGGAATGAAATGTCACAGTGAGAAGGGAATAAAATGTCACTAGGAGATGGGAATAAAATGTCAAAGGGAGTGGGAATAAAATGTCACAGGGAGAAGGAAATAAAATATCACAGGGAGAAGGAATAAAATTTCACAGCGAGAGGGAATAAAAAAATCACAGCGAGAGGGAATAAAATGTCAGAGGGAGAAGGGAATAAAAAGTCAGAGGAAGAGGGAATAATATTTAACAGCGAGAGGGAATAAAATGTCACGGGGATTGAGAATTAAAAGTCAAAGGGGGAGGGAATGAAATGTCACAGGGAGAGGGCATGAAATGTCACAGGGAGAGGGATTAAAATGTCACAGGGAGAAGGGAATGAAATGTCACAGGGAGAGGGCATGAAATGTCACAGGGAGAGGGAATAAAATGTCACAGGGAGAAGGGAATAAAATGTCACAGGGAGAGGGAATGAAATGACACAGGGAGAAGGGAATAAAATATCCCAAGGAGAGGGAATGAAATGTCACAGGGAGAAGGAAATAAAATGTCACATGGAGAAGGGAATAAAATGTCACAGGGAGAGGGGAATGAAATGTCACAGGGAGAATGAAATAAAATATTACAGGGAGATGTAATAAAATTTCACATGGAGAGGGAATAAAAAATCACAGGGAGTGGGAATAAAATGTCACGGGGAGAGGGAATGAAACGACACAGGGAGAAGGGAATAAAATATCCCAAGGAGAGGGAATAAGATGTCACAGGGGGAGGGAATGAAATGTCACAGGTAGAAGGGAAAGAAATGTCACAGGAAGAGGGAATAAAACGTCACAGGGAGAGGGAATGAAATGTCACAGTGAGAAGGGAATAAAATGTCACTAGGAGATGGGAATAAAATGTCAAAGGGAGTGGGAATAAAATGTCACAGGGAGAAGGAAATAAAATATCACAGCGAGAAGGAATAAAATTTCACAGGGAGAGGGAATAAAAAATCACAGCGAGAGGGAATAAAATGTCACAGGGAGAAGGGAATAAAAAGTCACAGGAAGAGGGAATAATATTTAACAGCGAGAGGGAATAAAATGTCACGGGGATAGAGAATGAAATGTCAAAGGGGGAGGGAATGAAATGTCACAGGGAGAGGGAATGAAATGTCACAGGGTGAGGGAATGAAATGTCACGGGGATAGAGAATGAAATGTCAAAGGGGGAGGGAATAAAATGTCACAGGGAGAGGGAATGAAATGTCACAGGGAGAAGGGAATAAAATGTCACAGGGAGAAGGGAATAAAATGTCACAGGGAGAAGGGAATAAACTGTCACAGGGAGACGGAATAAAATGTCACAGGGAGAGGGAATAAAATGTCACAGGGAGAAGGGAAAAAAATGTCACAGGGAGAGGGAATAAAATGTCACAGGGAGAAGGGAAAGAAATGTCATAGGAGGAGGGAATGAATTGTCACAGGGAGAAGGGAATAAAATGTCACAGGAAGAGGGAATAAAACGTCACAGGGAGAGGGAATGAAATGTCACAGTGAGAAGGGAATAAAATGTCACAGGGAGAAGGAAATAAAATATCACAGGGAAGAGGAATAAAATGTCACAGGGAGAGGGAATAAAAAATCAAAGGGAATAGGAATAAAATGTCACAGGGAGAAGGGAATAAAAAGTCACAGGAAGAGGGAATAAAATGTCACAGGGAGAAGGGAATAAAATGTCACAGGGCGAGAGAATAAAATGTCAGAGGGAGAAGGAATAAAAGGTCACAGGGAGAAGGGAATAAAATGTCAAAGGGAGAAGGGAATAAAATGTAACAGGGAGAGGGAATGAAATGTCACAGGGAGAAGGGAATAAAATGTCACAGGGAGAAGGGAATAAAATGTAACAGGGAGAAGGAATAAAATGTCACAGGGAGAAGGGAATAAAATGTCACAGGGAGAAGGGAATAAAATGTCACAGGGCGAGAGAATAAAATGTCACAGGGAGAAGGAATAAAATGTCACAGGGAGAAGGGAATAAAATGTCACAGGCAGAAGGGAAAAAAATGTAACAGGAAGAGGGAATAAAATGTCACAGGGAGAAGGGAATAAAATGTCACAGGGCGAGAGAATAAAATGTCACAGGGAGAGGGAATGAAATGTCACAGGGAGAAGGAAATAAAATGTCACAGGGAGAAGGGAATAAAATGTCACAGGGAGAATGAAATAAAATATTACAGGGAGATGGAATAAAATTTCACAGGGAGAGTGAATAAAAAATCACAGGGAGAGGGAATAAAATGTCACAGGGAGTGGGAATAAAATGTCACGGGGAGAGGGAATGAAATGACACAGGGAGAAGGGACTAAAATATCCCAAGGAGCGGGAATAAGATGTCACAGGGGGAGGGAATGAAATGTCACAGGTAGAAGGGAAAGAAATGTCACAGGAAGAGGGAATGTATTGTCACAGGGAGAAGGGAATAAAATGTCACAGGAAGAGGGAATAAAACGTCACAGGGAGAGGGAATGAAATGTCACAGTGAGAAGGGAATAAAATGTCACTAGGAGATGGGAATAAAATGTCAAAGGGAGTGGGAATAAAATGTCACAGGGAGAAGGAAATAAAATATCACAGGGAGAAGGAATAAAATTTCACAGCGAAAGGGAATAAAAAAATCACAGCGAGAGGGAATAAAATGTCACAGGGAGAAGGGAATAAAAAGTCACAGGAAGAGGGAATAATATTTAACAGCGAGAGGGAATAAAATGTCACGGGGATAGAGAATGAAATGTCAAAGGGGGATGGAATGAAATGTCACAGGGAGAGGGAATGAAATGTCACAGGGTGAGGGAATGAAATGTCACGGGGATAGAGAATGAAATGTCAAAGGGGGAGGGAATAAAATGTCACAGGGAGAGGGAATGAAATGTCACAGGGAGAAGGGAATAAAATGTCACAGGGAGAAGGGAATAAACTGTCACAGGGAGAAGGGAATAAAATGTCACAGGAAGAGGGAATAAAACGTCACAGGGAGAGGGAATGAAATGTCACAGTGAGAAGGGAATAAAATGTCACAGGGAGAAGGAAATAAAATATCACAGGGAAGAGGAATAAAATGTCACAGGGAGAGGGAATAAAAAATCAAAGGGAGTAGGAATAAAATGTCACAGGGAGAAGGGAATAAAAAGTCACAGGAAGAGGGAATAAAATGTCACAGGGAGAAGGGAATAAAATGTCACAGGGCGAGAGAATAAAATGTCAGAGGGAGAAGGAATAAAAGGTCACAGGGAGAAGGGAATAAAATGTCAAAGGGAGAAGGGAATAAAATGTAACAGGGAGAGGGAATGAAATGTCACAGGGAGAAGGGAATAAAATGTCACAGGGAGAAGGGAATAAAATGTAACAGGGAGAAGGAATAAAATGTCACAGGGAGAAGGGAATAAAATGTCACAGGGAGAAGGGAATAAAATGTCACAGGGAGAATGGAATAAAATGTCACAGGGCGAGAGAATAAAATGTCACAGGCAGAAGGAATAAAATGTCACTGGGAGAAGGGAATAAAATGTCACAGGCAGAAGGGAATAAAATGTAACAGGAAGAGGGAATAAAATGTCACAGGGAGAAGGGAATAAAATGTCACAGGGCGAGAGAATAAAATGTCGCAGGGAGAGGGAATGAAATGTCACAGGGAGAAGGAAATAAAATGTCACAGGGAGAAGGGAATAAAATGTCACAGGGAGAATGAAATAAAATATTACAGGGAGATGGAATAAAATTTCACAGGGAGAGTGAATAAAAAATCACAGGGAGAGGGAATAAAATGTCACAGGGAGTGGGAATAAAATGTCACGGGGAGAGGGAATGAAATGACACAGGGAGAAGGGACTAAAATATCCCAAGGAGAGGGAATAAGATGTCACAGGGGGAGGGAATGAAATGTCACAGGTAGAAGGGAAAGAAATGTCACAGGAAGAGGGAATGAATTGTCACAGGGAGAAGGGAATAAAATGTCACAGGAAGAGGGAATAAAACGTCACAGGGAGAGGGAATGAAATGTCACAGTGAGAAGGGAATAAAATGTCACTAGGAGATGGGAATAAAATGTCAAAGGGAGTGGGAATAAAATGTCACAGGGAGAAGGAAATAAAATATCACAGGGAGAAGGAATAAAATTTCACAGCGAGAGGGAATAAAAAATCACAGCGAGAGGGAATAAAATGTCACAGGGAGAAGGGAATAAAAAGTCAGAGGAAGAGGGAATAATATTTAACAGCGAGAGGGAATAAAATGTCACGGGGATTGAGAATTAAAAGTCAAAGGGGGAGGGAATGAAATGTCACAGGGAGAGGGCATGAAATGTCACAGGGAGAGGGAATAAAATGTCACAGGGAGAAGGGAATAAAATGTCACAGGGAGAGGGAATAAAATGTCACGGAGAAGGGAATAAAATGTTACAGGAAGAGGGAATAAAATGTCACAGGGAGAAGGGAATAAAATGTCACAGGGCGAGAGAATAAAATGTCACAGGGAGAAGGAATAAAATGTCACAGGGAGAAGGGAATAAAATGTCACAGGGAGAAGGGAATAAAATGTCACAAGGAGAAGGGAATAAAATGTCACAGGGAGAATGAAATAAAATATTACAGGGAGATGTAATAAAATTTCACATGGAGAGGGAATAAAAAATCACAGGGAGTGGGAATAAAATGTCACGGGGAGAGGGAATGAAATGACACAGGGAGAAGGGAATAAAATATCCCAAGGAGAGGGAATAAGATGTCACAGGGGGAGGGAATGAAATGTCACAGGTAGAAGGGAAAGAAATGTCACAGGAAGAGGGAATGAATTGTCACAGGGAGAAGGGAATAAAATGTCACAGGAAGAGGGAATAAAACGTCACAGGGAGAGGGAATGAAATGTCACAGTGAGAAGGGAATAAAATGTCACTAGGAGATGGGAATAAAATGTCAAAGGGAGTGGGAATAAAATGTCACAGGGAGAAGGAAATAAAATATCACAGGGAGAAGGAATAAAATTTCACAGGGAGAGGGAATAAAAAATCACAGCGAGAGGGAATAAAATGTCACAGGGAGAAGGGAATAAAAAGTCACAGGAAGAGGGAATAATATTTAACAGCGAGAGGGAATAAAATGTCACGGGGATAGAGAATGAAATGTCAAAGGGGGAGGGAATGAAATGTCACAGGGAGAGGGAATGAAATGACACAGGGTCAGGGAATGAAATGTCACGGGAATAGAGAATGAAATGTCAAAGGGGGAGGGAATGAAATGTCACAGGGAGAGGGAATGAAATGTCACAGGGAGAGGGAATGAAATGTCACAGGGAGAAGGGAATAAAATGTAACAGGGAGAGGGAATGAAATGTCACAGGGAGAAGGGAATAAAACGTCACAGGGAGAGGGAATGAAATGTCACAGTGAGAAGGGAATAAAATGTCACTAGGAGATGGGAATAAAATGTCAAAGGGAGTGGGAATAAAATGTCACAGGGAGAAGGAAATAAAATATCACAGGGAGAAGGAATAAAATTTCACAGGGAGAGGGAATAAAAAATCACAGCGAGAGGGAATAAAATGTCACAGGGAGAAGGGAATAAAAAGTCACAGGAAGAGGGAATAATATTTAACAGCGAGAGGGAATAAAATGTCACGGGGATAGAGAATGAAATGTCAAAGGGGGAGGGAATGAAATGTCACAGGGAGAGGGAATGAAATGTCACAGGGTGAGGGAATGAAATGTCACGGGAATAGAGAATGAAATGTCAAAGGGGGAGGGAATGAAATGTCACAGGGAGAGGGAATGAAATGTCACAGGGAGAAGGGAATAAAATGTCACAGGGAGAAGGGAATAAAATGTCACAGGGAGAAGGGAATAAACTGTCACAGGGAGACGGAATAAAATGTCACAGGGAGAGGGAATAAAATGTCACAGGGAGAAGGGAAAAAAATGTCACAGGGAGAGGGAATAAAATGACACAGGGAGAAAGGAATAAAATGTTACAGGAAGAGGGAATAAAATGTCACAGGGAGAAGGGAATAAAATGTCACAGGGAGAAGGAATAAAATGTCACAGGGAGAAGGGAATAAAATGTCACAGGGAGAAGGGAGTAAAATGTCACAGGGAGAGGGAATGAAATGTCACAGGGAGAAGGAAATAAAATGTCACAGGGAGAAGTGAATAAAATGTCACAGGGAGAATGAAATAAAATATTACAGGGAGATGGAATAAAATTTCACAGGGAGAGGGAATAAAAAATCACAGGGATAGGGAATAAAATGTCACGGGGAGAGGGAATGAAACGACACAGGGAGAAGGGAATAAAATATCCCAAGGAGACGGAATAAGATGTCACAGGGGGAGGGAATAAAATGTCACAGGCAGAAGGGAAATAAATGTCACAGGAGGTGGGAATGAATTGTCAAAGGGAGAAGGGAATACAATGTCACAGGGAGAATGAAATAAAATATTACAGGGAGATGTAATAAAATTTGACATGGAGAGGGAATAAAAAATCACAGGGAGTGGGAATAAAATGTCACGGGGAGAGGGAATGAAACGACACAGGGAGAAGGGAATAAAATATCCCAAGGAGAGGGAATAAGATGTCACAGGGGGAGGGAATGAAATGTCACAGGTAGAAGGGAAAGAAATGTCATAGGAGGAGGGAATGAATTGTCACAGGGAGAAGGGAATAAAATGTCACGGGAAGAGGGAGTAAAACGTCACAGGGAGAGGGAATGAAAGGTCACAGTGAGAAGGGAATAAAATGTCACAGGGAGAAGGAAATAAAATATCACAGGGAAGAGGAATAAAATGTCACAGGGAGAGGGAATAAAAAATCAAAGGGAGTGGGAATAAAATGTCACAGGGAGAAGGGAATAAAAAGTCACAGGAAGAGGGAATAAAATGTCACAGGGAGAAGGGAATAAAATGTCACAGGGCGAGAGAATAAAATGTCACAGGGAGAAGGAATAAAATGTCACAGGGAGAAGGGAATAAAATGTCACAGGGAGAAGGGAATAAAATGTAACAGGGAGAGGGAATGAAATGTCACAGGGAGAAGGAAATAAAATGTCACAGGGAGAAGGGAATAAAATGTCACAGGGAGAGGGGAATGAAATGTCACAGGGAGAATGAAATAAAATATTACAGGGAGATGTAATAAAATTTCACATGGAGAGGAAATAAAAAATCACAGGGAGTGGGAATAAAATGTCACGGGGAGAGGGAATGAAACGACACAGGGAGAAGGGAATAAAATATCCCAAGGAGAGGGAATAAGATGTCACAGTGGGAGGGAATGAAATGTCACAGGTAGAAGGGAAAGAAATGTCACAGGAAGAGGGAATAAAACGTCACAGGGAGAGGGAATGAAATGTCACAGTGAGAAGGGAATAAAATGTCACTAGGAGATGGGAATAAAATGTCAAAGGGAGTGGGAATAAAATGTCACAGGGAGAAGGAAATAAAATATCACAGCGAGAAGGAATAAAATTTCACAGGGAGAGGGAATAAAAAATAACAGCGAGAGGGAATAAAATGTCACAGGGAGAAGGGAATAAAAAGTCACAGGAAGAGGGAATAAAATGTCAAAGGGAGAAGGGAATAAAATGTAACAGGGAGAGGGAATGAAATGTCACAGGGAGAAGGGAATAAAATGTCACAGGGAGAAGGGAATAAAATGTAACAGGGAGAAGGAATAAAATGTCACAGGGAGAAGGGAATAAAATGTCACAGGGAGAAGGGAATAAAATGTCACAGGGAGAATGGAATAAAATGTCACAGGGAGAAGGGAATAAAATGTCACAGGCAGAAGGGTATAAAATGTAACAGGAAGAGGGAATAAAATGTCACAGGGAGAAGGGAATAAAATGTCACAGGGCGAGAGAATAAAATGTCACAGGGAGAGGGAATGAAATGTCACAGGGAGAAGGAAATAAAATGTCACAGGGAGAAGGGAATAAAATGTCACAGGGAGAAGGAAATAAAATATTACAGGGAGATGGAATAAAATTTCACAGGGAGAGTGAATAAAAAATCACAGGGAGAGGGAATAAAATGTCACAGGGAGTGGGAATAAAATGTCACGGGGAGAGGGAATGAAATGACACAGGGAGAAGGGACTAAAATATCCCAAGGATAGGGAATAAGATGTCACAGGGGGAGGGAATGAAATGTCACAGGTAGAAGGGAAAGAAATGTCACAGGAAGAGGGAATGAATTGTCACAGGGAGAAGGGAATAAAATGTCAAAGGAAGAGGGAATAAAACGTCACAGGGAGAGGGAATGAAATGTCACAGTGAGAAGGGAATAAAATGTCACTAGGAGATGGGAATAAAATGTCAAAGGGAGTGGGAATAAAATGTCACAGGGAGAAGGAAATAAAATATCACAGGGAGAAGGAATAAAATTTCACAGCGAGAGGGAATAAAAAAATCACAGCGAGAGGGAATAAAATGTCAGAGGGAGAAGGGAATAAAAAGTCAGAGGAAGAGGGAATAATATTTAACAGCGAGAGGGAATAAAATGTCACGGGGATTGAGAATTAAAAGTCAAAGGGGGAGGGAATGAAATGTCACAGGGAGAGGGCATGAAATGTCACAGGGAGAGGGATTAAAATGTCACAGGGAGAAGGGAATGAAATGTCACAGGGAGAGGGCATGAAATGTCACAGGGAGAGGGAATAAAATGTCACAGGGAGAAGGGAATAAAATGTCACAGGGAGAGGGAATGAAATGACACAGGGAGAAGGGAATAAAATATCCCAAGGAGAGGGAATGAAATGTCACAGGGAGAAGGAAATAAAATGTCACATGGAGAAGGGAATAAAATGTCACAGGGAGAGGGGAATGAAATGTCACAGGGAGAATGAAATAAAATATTACAGGGAGATGTAATAAAATTTCACATGGAGAGGGAATAAAAAATCACAGGGAGTGGGAATAAAATGTCACGGGGAGAGGGAATGAAACGACACAGGGAGAAGGGAATAAAATATCCCAAGGAGAGGGAATAAGATGTCACAGGGGGAGGGAATGAAATGTCACAGGTAGAAGGGAAAGAAATGTCACAGGAAGAGGGAATAAAACGTCACAGGGAGAGGGAATGAAATGTCACAGTGAGAAGGGAATAAAATGTCACTAGGAGATGGGAATAAAATGTCAAAGGGAGTGGGAATAAAATGTCACAGGGAGAAGGAAATAAAATATCACAGCGAGAAGGAATAAAATTTCACAGGGAGAGGGAATAAAAAATCACAGCGAGAGGGAATAAAATGTCACAGGGAGAAGGGAATAAAAAGTCACAGGAAGAGGGAATAATATTTAACAGCGAGAGGGAATAAAATGTCACGGGGATAGAGAATGAAATGTCAAAGGGGGAGGGAATGAAATGTCACAGGGAGAGGGAATGAAATGTCACAGGGTGAGGGAATGAAATGTCACGGGGATAGAGAATGAAATGTCAAAGGGGGAGGGAATAAAATGTCACAGGGAGAGGGAATGAAATGTCACAGGGAGAAGGGAATAAAATGTCACAGGGAGAAGGGAATAAAATGTCACAGGGAGAAGGGAATAAACTGTCACAGGGAGACGGAATAAAATGTCACAGGGAGAGGGAATAAAATGTCACAGGGAGAAGGGAAAAAAATGTCACAGGGAGAGGGAATAAAATGTCACAGGGAGAAGGGAAAGAAATGTCATAGGAGGAGGGAATGAATTGTCACAGGGAGAAGGGAATAAAATGTCACAGGAAGAGGGAATAAAACGTCACAGGGAGAGGGAATGAAATGTCACAGTGAGAAGGGAATAAAATGTCACAGGGAGAAGGAAATAAAATATCACAGGGAAGAGGAATAAAATGTCACAGGGAGAGGGAATAAAAAATCAAAGGGAATAGGAATAAAATGTCACAGGGAGAAGGGAATAAAAAGTCACAGGAAGAGGGAATAAAATGTCACAGGGAGAAGGGAATAAAATGTCACAGGGCGAGAGAATAAAATGTCAGAGGGAGAAGGAATAAAAGGTCACAGGGAGAAGGGAATAAAATGTCAAAGGGAGAAGGGAATAAAATGTAACAGGGAGAGGGAATGAAATGTCACAGGGAGAAGGGAATAAAATGTCACAGGGAGAAGGGAATAAAATGTAACAGGGAGAAGGAATAAAATGTCACAGGGAGAAGGGAATAAAATGTCACAGGGAGAAGGGAATAAAATGTCACAGGGCGAGAGAATAAAATGTCACAGGGAGAAGGAATAAAATGTCACAGGGAGAAGGGAATAAAATGTCACAGGCAGAAGGGAAAAAAATGTAACAGGAAGAGGGAATAAAATGTCACAGGGAGAAGGGAATAAAATGTCACAGGGCGAGAGAATAAAATGTCACAGGGAGAGGGAATGAAATGTCACAGGGAGAAGGAAATAAAATGTCACAGGGAGAAGGGAATAAAATGTCACAGGGAGAATGAAATAAAATATTACAGGGAGATGGAATAAAATTTCACAGGGAGAGTGAATAAAAAATCACAGGGAGAGGGAATAAAATGTCACAGGGAGTGGGAATAAAATGTCACGGGGAGAGGGAATGAAATGACACAGGGAGAAGGGACTAAAATATCCCAAGGAGCGGGAATAAGATGTCACAGGGGGAGGGAATGAAATGTCACAGGTAGAAGGGAAAGAAATGTCACAGGAAGAGGGAATGTATTGTCACAGGGAGAAGGGAATAAAATGTCACAGGAAGAGGGAATAAAACGTCACAGGGAGAGGGAATGAAATGTCACAGTGAGAAGGGAATAAAATGTCACTAGGAGATGGGAATAAAATGTCAAAGGGAGTGGGAATAAAATGTCACAGGGAGAAGGAAATAAAATATCACAGGGAGAAGGAATAAAATTTCACAGCGAAAGGGAATAAAAAAATCACAGCGAGAGGGAATAAAATGTCACAGGGAGAAGGGAATAAAAAGTCACAGGAAGAGGGAATAATATTTAACAGCGAGAGGGAATAAAATGTCACGGGGATAGAGAATGAAATGTCAAAGGGGGATGGAATGAAATGTCACAGGGAGAGGGAATGAAATGTCACAGGGTGAGGGAATGAAATGTCACGGGGATAGAGAATGAAATGTCAAAGGGGGAGGGAATAAAATGTCACAGGGAGAGGGAATGAAATGTCACAGGGAGAAGGGAATAAAATGTCACAGGGAGAAGGGAATAAACTGTCACAGGGAGACAGAATAAAATGTCACAGGGAGAGGGAATAAAATGTCACAGGGAGAAGAGAAAAAAATGTCACAGGGAGAGGGAATAAAATGTCACAGGGAGAAGGGAAAGAAATGTCATAGGAGGAGGGAATGAATTGTCACAGGGAGAAGGGAATAAAATGTCACAGGAAGAGGGAATAAAACGTCACAGGGAGAGGGAATGAAATGTCACAGTGAGAAGGGAATAAAATGTCACAGGGAGAAGGAAATAAAATATCACAGGGAAGAGGAATAAAATGTCACAGGGAGAGGGAATAAAAAATCAAAGGGAGTAGGAATAAAATGTCACAGGGAGAAGGGAATAAAAAGTCACAGGAAGAGGGAATAAAATGTCACAGGGAGAAGGGAATAAAATGTCACAGGGCGAGAGAATAAAATGTCAGAGGGAGAAGGAATAAAAGGTCACAGGGAGAAGGGAATAAAATGTCAAAGGGAGAAGGGAATAAAATGTAACAGGGAGAGGGAATGAAATGTCACAGGGAGAAGGGAATAAAATGTCACAGGGAGAAGGGAATAAAATGTAACAGGGAGAAGGAATAAAATGTCACAGGGAGAAGGGAATAAAATGTCACAGGGAGAAGGGAATAAAATGTCACAGGGAGAATGGAATAAAATGTCACAGGGCGAGAGAATAAAATGTCACAGGCAGAAGGAATAAAATGTCACTGGGAGAAGGGAATAAAATGTCACAGGCAGAAGGGAATAAAATGTAACAGGAAGAGGGAATAAAATGTCACAGGGAGAAGGGAATAAAATGTCACAGGGCGAGAGAATAAAATGTCGCAGGGAGAGGGAATGAAATGTCACAGGGAGAAGGAAATAAAATGTCACAGGGAGAAGGGAATAAAATGTCACAGGGAGAATGAAATAAAATATTACAGGGAGATGGAATAAAATTTCACAGGGAGAGTGAATAAAAAATCACAGGGAGAGGGAATAAAATGTCACAGGGAGTGGGAATAAAATGTCACGGGGAGAGGGAATGAAATGACACAGGGAGAAGGGACTAAAATATCCCAAGGAGAGGGAATAAGATGTCACAGGGGGAGGGAATGAAATGTCACAGGTAGAAGGGAAAGAAATGTCACAGGAAGAGGGAATGAATTGTCACAGGGAGAAGGGAATAAAATGTCACAGGAAGAGGGAATAAAACGTCACAGGGAGAGGGAATGAAATGTCACAGTGAGAAGGGAATAAAATGTCACTAGGAGATGGGAATAAAATGTCAAAGGGAGTGGGAATAAAATGTCACAGGGAGAAGGAAATAAAATATCACAGGGAGAAGGAATAAAATTTCACAGCGAGAGGGAATAAAAAATCACAGCGAGAGGGAATAAAATGTCACAGGGAGAAGGGAATAAAAAGTCAGAGGAAGAGGGAATAATATTTAACAGCGAGAGGGAATAAAATGTCACGGGGATTGAGAATTAAAAGTCAAAGGGGGAGGGAATGAAATGTCACAGGGAGAGGGCATGAAATGTCACAGGGAGAGGGAATAAAATGTCACAGGGAGAAGGGAATAAAATGTCACAGGGAGAGGGAATAAAATGTCACGGAGAAGGGAATAAAATGTTACAGGAAGAGGGAATAAAATGTCACAGGGAGAAGGGAATAAAATGTCACAGGGCGAGAGAATAAAATGTCACAGGGAGAAGGAATAAAATGTCACAGGGAGAAGGGAATAAAATGTCACAGGGAGAAGGGAATAAAATGTCACAAGGAGAAGGGAATAAAATGTCACAGGGAGAATGAAATAAAATATTACAGGGAGATGTAATAAAATTTCACATGGAGAGGGAATAAAAAATCACAGGGAGTGGGAATAAAATGTCACGGGGAGAGGGAATGAAATGACACAGGGAGAAGGGAATAAAATATCCCAAGGAGAGGGAATAAGATGTCACAGGGGGAGGGAATGAAATGTCACAGGTAGAAGGGAAAGAAATGTCACAGGAAGAGGGAATGAATTGTCACAGGGAGAAGGGAATAAAATGTCACAGGAAGAGGGAATAAAACGTCACAGGGAGAGGGAATGAAATGTCACAGTGAGAAGGGAATAAAATGTCACTAGGAGATGGGAATAAAATGTCAAAGGGAGTGGGAATAAAATGTCACAGGGAGAAGGAAATAAAATATCACAGGGAGAAGGAATAAAATTTCACAGGGAGAGGGAATAAAAAATCACAGCGAGAGGGAATAAAATGTCACAGGGAGAAGGGAATAAAAAGTCACAGGAAGAGGGAATAATATTTAACAGCGAGAGGGAATAAAATGTCACGGGGATAGAGAATGAAATGTCAAAGGGGGAGGGAATGAAATGTCACAGGGAGAGGGAATGAAATGACACAGGGTCAGGGAATGAAATGTCACGGGAATAGAGAATGAAATGTCAAAGGGGGAGGGAATGAAATGTCACAGGGAGAGGGAATGAAATGTCACAGGGAGAGGGAATGAAATGTCACAGGGAGAAGGGAATAAAATGTAACAGGGAGAGGGAATGAAATGTCACAGGGAGAAGGGAATAAAACGTCACAGGGAGAGGGAATGAAATGTCACAGTGAGAAGGGAATAAAATGTCACTAGGAGATGGGAATAAAATGTCAAAGGGAGTGGGAATAAAATGTCACAGGGAGAAGGAAATAAAATATCACAGGGAGAATGAATAAAATTTCACAGGGAGAGGGAATAAAAAATCACAGCGAGAGGGAATAAAATGTCACAGGGAGAAGGGAATAAAAAGTCACAGGAAGAGGGAATAATATTTAACAGCGAGAGGGAATAAAATGTCACGGGGATAGAGAATGAAATGTCAAAGGGGGAGGGAATGAAATGTCACAGGGAGAGGGAATGAAATGTCACAGGGTGAGGGAATGAAATGTCACGGGAATAGAGAATGAAATGTCAAAGGGGGAGGGAATGAAATGTCACAGGGAGAGGGAATGAAATGTCACAGGGAGAAGGGAATAAAATGTCACAGGGAGAAGGGAATAAAATGTCACAGGGAGAAGGGAATAAACTGTCACAGGGAGACGGAATAAAATGTCACAGGGAGAGGGAATAAAATGTCACAGGGAGAAGGGAAAAAAATGTCACAGGGAGAGGGAATAAAATGACACAGGGAGAAAGGAATAAAATGTTACAGGAAGAGGGAATAAAATGTCACAGGGAGAAGGGAATAAAATGTCACAGGGAGAAGGAATAAAATGTCACAGGGAGAAGGGAATAAAATGTCACAGGGAGAAGGGAGTAAAATGTCACAGGGAGAGGGAATGAAATGTCACAGGGAGAAGGAAATAAAATGTCACAGGGAGAAGTGAATAAAATGTCACAGGGAGAATGAAATAAAATATTACAGGGAGATGGAATAAAATTTCACAGGGAGAGGGAATAAAAAATCACAGGGATAGGGAATAAAATGTCACGGGGAGAGGGAATGAAACGACACAGGGAGAAGGGAATAAAATATCCCAAGGAGACGGAATAAGATGTCACAGGGGGAGGGAATAAAATGTCACAGGCAGAAGGGAAATAAATGTCACAGGAGGTGGGAATGAATTGTCAAAGGGAGAAGGGAATACAATGTCACAGGGAGAATGAAATAAAATATTACAGGGAGATGTATTAAAATTTGACATGGAGAGGGAATAAAAAATCACAGGGAGTGGGAATAAAATGTCACGGGGAGAGGGAATGAAACGACACAGGGAGAAGGGAATAAAATATCCCAAGGAGAGGGAATAAGATGTCACAGGGGGAGGGAATGAAATGTCACAGGTAGAAGGGAAAGAAATGTCATAGGAGGAGGGAATGAATTGTCACAGGGAGAAGGGAATAAAATGTCACGGGAAGAGGGAGTAAAACGTCACAGGGAGAGGGAATGAAAGGTCACAGTGAGAAGGGAATAAAATGTCACAGGGAGAAGGAAATAAAATATCACAGGGAAGAGGAATAAAATGTCACAGGGAGAGGGAATAAAAAATCAAAGGGAGTGGGAATAAAATGTCACAGGGAGAAGGGAATAAAAAGTCACAGGAAGAGGGAATAAAATGTCACAGGGAGAAGGGAATAAAATGTCACAGGGCGAGAGAATAAAATGTCACAGGGAGAAGGAATAAAATGTCACAGGGAGAAGGGAATAAAATGTCACAGGGAGAAGGGAATAAAATGTAACAGGGAGAGGGAATGAAATGTCACAGGGAGAAGGAAATAAAATGTCACAGGGAGAAGGGAATAAAATGTCACAGGGAGAGGGGAATGAAATGTCACAGGGAGAATGAAATAAAATATTACAGGGAGATGTAATAAAATTTCACATGGAGAGGAAATAAAAAATCACAGGGAGTGGGAATAAAATGTCACGGGGAGAGGGAATGAAACGACACAGGGAGAAGGGAATAAAATATCCCAAGGAGAGGGAATAAGATGTCACAGTGGGAGGGAATGAAATGTCACAGGTAGAAGGGAAAGAAATGTCACAGGAAGAGGGAATAAAACGTCACAGGGAGAGGGAATGAAATGTCACAGTGAGAAGGGAATAAAATGTCACTAGGAGATGGGAATAAAATGTCAAAGGGAGTGGGAATAAAATGTCACAGGGAGAAGGAAATAAAATATCACAGCGAGAAGGAATAAAATTTCACAGGGAGAGGGAATAAAAAATAACAGCGAGAGGGAATAAAATGTCACAGGGAGAAGGGAATAAAAAGTCACAGGAAGAGGGAATAATATTTAACAGCGAGAGGGAATAAAATGTCACGGGGATAGAGAATGAAATGTCAAAGGGGGAGGGAATGAAATGTCACAGGGAGAGGGAATGAAATGTCACAGGGTGAGGGAATGAAATGTCACGGGGATAGAGAATGAAATGTCAAAGGGGGAGGGAATAAAATGTCACAGGGAGAGGGAATGAAATGTCACAGGGAGAAGGGAATAAAATGTCACAGGGAGAAGGGAATAAAATGTCACAGGGAGAAGGGAATAAACTGTCACAGGGAGACGGAATAAAATGTCACAGGGAGAGGGAATAAAATGTCACAGGGAGAAGGGAAAAAAATGTCACAGGGAGAGGGAATAAAATGTCACAGGGAGAAGGGAAAGAAATGTCATAGGAGGAGGGAATGAATTGTCACAGGGAGAAGGGAATAAAATGTCACAGGAAGAGGGAATAAAACGTCACAGGGAGAGGGAATGAAATGTCACAGTGAGAAGGGAATAAAATGTCACAGGGAGAAGGAAATAAAATATCACAGGGAAGAGGAATAAAATGTCACAGGGAGAGGGAATAAAAAATCAAAGGGAGTAGGAATAGAATGTCACAGGGAGAAGGGAATAAAAAGTCACAGGAAGAGGGAATAAAATGTCACAGGGAGAAGGGAATAAAATGTCACAGGGCGAGAGAATAAAATGTCAGAGGGAGAAGGAATAAAAGGTCACAGGGAGAAGGGAATAAAATGTCAAAGGGAGAAGGGAATAAAATGTAACAGGGAGAGGGAATGAAATGTCACAGGGAGAAGGGAATAAAATGTCACAGGGAGAAGGGAATAAAATGTAACAGGGAGAAGGAATAAAATGTCACAGGGAGAAGGGAATAAAATGTCACAGGGAGAAGGGAATAAAATGTCACAGGGAGAATGGAATAAAATGTCACAGGGCGAGAGAATAAAATGTCACAGGGAGAAGGAATAAAATGTCACAGGGAGAAGGGAATAAAATGTCACAGGCAGAAGGGAATAAAATGTAACAGGAAGAGGGAATAAAATGTCACAGGGAGAAGGGAATAAAATGTCACAGGGCGAGAGAATAAAATGTCACAGGGAGAGGGAATGAAATGTCACAGGGAGAAGGAAATAAAATGTCACAGGGAGAAGGGAATAAAATGTCACAGGGAGAAGGAAACAAAATATTACAGGGAGATGGAATAAAATTTCACAGGGAGAGTGAATAAAAAATCACAGGGAGAGGGAATAAAATGTCACAGGGAGTGGGAATAAAATGTCACGGGGAGAGGGAATGAAATGACACAGGGAGAAGGGACTAAAATATCCCAAGGATAGGGAATAAGATGTCACAGGGGGAGGGAATGAAATGTCACAGGTAGAAGGGAAAGAAATGTCACAGGAAGAGGGAATGAATTGTCACAGGGAGAAGGGAATAAAATGTCAAAGGAAGAGGGAATAAAACGTCACAGGGAGAGGGAATGAAATGTCACAGTGAGAAGGGAATAAAATGTCACTAGGAGATGGGAATAAAATGTCAAAGGGAGTGGGAATAAAATGTCACAGGGAGAAGGAAATAAAATATCACAGGGAGAAGGAATAAAATTTCACAGCGAGAGGGAATAAAAAAATCACAGCGAGAGGGAATAAAATGTCACAGGGAGAAGGGAATAAAAAGTCAGAGGAAGAGGGAATAATATTTAACAGCGAGAGGGAATAAAATGTCACGGGGATTGAGAATTAAAAGTCAAAGGGGGAGGGAATGAAATGTCACAGGGAGAGGGCATGAAATGTCACAGGGAGAGGGATTAAAATGTCACAGGGAGAAGGGAATGAAATGTCACAGGGAGAGGGCATGAAATGTCACAGGGAGAGGGAATAAAATGTCACAGGGAGAAGGGAATAAAATGTCACAGGGAGAGGGAATGAAATGACACAGGGAGAAGGGAATAAAATGTCACATGGAGAAGGGAATAAAATGTCACAGGGAGAGGGGAATGAAATGTCACAGGGAGAATGAAATAAAATATTACAGGGAGATGTAATAAAATTTCACATGGAGAGGGAATAAAAAATCACAGGGAGTGGGAATAAAATGTCACGGGGAGAGGGAATGAAACGACACAGGGAGAAGGGAATAAAATATCCCAAGGAGAGGGAATAAGATGTCACAGGGGGAGGGAATGAAATGTCACAGGTAGAAGGGAAAGAAATGTCACAGGAAGAGGGAATAAAACGTCACAGGGAGAGGGAATGAAATGTCACAGTGAGAAGGGAATAAAATGTCACTAGGAGATGGGAATAAAATGTCAAAGGGAGTGGGAATAAAATGTCACAGGGAGAAGGAAATAAAATATCACAGCGAGAAGGAATAAAATTTCACAGGGAGAGGGAATAAAAAATCACAGCGAGAGGGAATAAAATGTCACAGGGAGAAGGGAATAAAAAGTCACAGGAAGAGGGAATAATATTTAACAGCGAGAGGGAATAAAATGTCACGGGGATAGAGAATGAAATGTCAAAGGGGGAGGGAATGAAATGTCACAGGGAGAGGGAATGAAATGTCACAGGGTGAGGGAATGAAATGTCACGGGGATAGAGAATGAAATGTCAAAGGGGGAGGGAATAAAATGTCACAGGGAGAGGGAATGAAATGTCACAGGGAGAAGGGAATAAAATGTCACAGGGAGAAGGGAATAAACTGTCACAGGGAGACGGAATAAAATGTCACAGGGAGAGGGAATAAAATGTCACAGGGAGAAGGGAAAAAAATGTCACAGGGAGAGGGAATAAAATGTCACAGGGAGAAGGGAAAGAAATGTCATAGGAGGAGGGAATGAATTGTCACAGGGAGAAGGGAATAAAATGTCACAGGAAGAGGGAATAAAACGTCACAGGGAGAGGGAATGAAATGTCACAGTGAGAAGGGAATAAAATGTCACAGGGAGAAGGAAATAAAATATCACAAGGAAGAGGAATAAAATGTCACAGGGAGAGGGAATAAAAAATCAAAGGGAATAGGAATAAAATGTCACAGGGAGAAGGGAATAAAAAGTCACAGGAAGAGGGAATAAAATGTCACAGGGAGAAGGGAATAAAATGTCACAGGGCGAGAGAATAAAATGTCAGAGGGAGAAGGAATAAAAGGTCACAGGGAGAAGGGAATAAAATGTCAAAGGGAGAAGGGAATAAAATGTAACAGGGAGAGGGAATGAAATGTCACAGGGAGAAGGGAATAAAATGTCACAGGGAGAAGGGAATAAAATGTAACAGGGAGAAGGAATAAAATGTCACAGGGAGACGGGAATAAAATGTCACAGGGAGAAGGGAATAAAATGTCACAGGGCGAGAGAATAAAATGTCACAGGGAGAAGGAATAAAATGTCACAGGGAGAAGGGAATAAAATGTCACAGGCAGAAGGGAATAAAATGTAACAGGAAGAGGGAATAAAATGTCACAGGGAGAAGGGAATAAAATGTCACAGGGCGAGAGAATAAAATGTCACAGGGAGAGGGAATGAAATGTCACAGGGAGAAGGAAATAAAATGTCACAGGGAGAAGGGAATAAAATGTCACAGGGAGAATGAAATAAAATATTACAGGGAGATGGAATAAAATTTCACAGGGAGAGTGAATAAAAAATCACAGGGAGAGGGAATAAAATGTTACAGGGAGTGGGAATAAAATGTCACGGGGAGAGGGAATGAAATGACACAGGGAGAAGGGACTAAAATATCCCAAGGAGAGGGAATAAGATGTCACAGGGGGAGGGAATGAAATGTCACAGGTAGAAGGGAAAGAAATGTCACAGGAAGAGGGAATGTATTGTCACAGGGAGAAGGGAATAAAATGTCACAGGAAGAGGGAATAAAACGTCACAGGGAGAGGGAATGAAATGTCACAGTGAGAAGGGAATAAAATGTCACTAGGAGATGGGAATAAAATGTCAAAGGGAGTGGGAATAAAATGTCACAGGGAGAAGGAAATAAAATATCACAGGGAGAAGGAATAAAATTTCACAGCGAGAGGGAATAAAAAAATCACAGCGAGAGGGAATAAAATGTCACAGGGAGAAGGGAATAAAAAGTCAGAGGAAGAGGGAATAATATTTAACAGCGAGAGGGAATAAAATGTCACGGGGATTGAGAATTAAAAGTCAAAGGGGGAGGGAATGAAATGTCACAGGGAGAGGGCATGAAATGTCACAGGGAGTGGGAATAAAATGTCACAGGGAGAAGGGAATAAAATGTCACAGGGAGAGGGAATAAAATGTCACGGAGAAGGGAATAAAATGTTACAGGAAGAGGGAATAAAATGTCACAGGGAGAAGGGAATAAAATGTCACAGGGCGAGAGAATAAAATGTCACAGGGAGAAGGAATAAAATGTCACAGGGAGAAGGGAATAAAATGTCACAGGGAGAAGGGAATAAATTGTCACAGGGAGAATGAAATAAAATATTACAGGGAGATGTAATAAAATTTCACATGGAGAGGGAATAAAAAATCACAGGGAGTGGGAATAAAATGTCACGGGGAGAGGGAATGAAACGACACAGGGAGAAGGGAATAAAATATCCCAAGGAGAGGGAATAAGATGTCACAGGGGGAGGGAATGAAATGTCACAGGTAGAAGGGAAAGAAATGTCACAGGAAGAGGGAATGAATTGTCACAGGGAGAAGGGAATAAAATGTCACAGGAAGAGGGAATAAAACGTCACAGGGAGAGGGAATGAAATGTCACAGTGAGAAGGGAATAAAATGTCACTAGGAGATGGGAATAAAATGTCAAGGGAGTGGGAATAAAATGTCACAGGGAGAAGGAAATAAAATATCACAGGGAGAAGGAATAAAATTTCACAGGGAGAGGGAATAAAAAATCACAGGAAGAGGGAATAATATTTAACAGCGAGAGGGAATAAAATGTCACGGGGATAGAGAATGAAATGTCAAAGGGGGAGGGAATGAAATGTCACAGGGAGAGGGAATGAAATGTCACAGGGTGAGGGAATGAAATGTCACGGGAATAGAGAATGAAATGTCACAGGGAGAAGGGAATAAAATGGCACAGGGAGAAGGGAATAAAATGTCACAGGGAGAAGGGAATAAACTGTCACAGGGAGACGGAATAAAATGTCACAGGGAGAGGGAATAAAATGTCACAGGGAGAAGGGAAAAAAATGTCACAGGGAGAGGGAATAAAATGACACAGGGAGAAGGGAATAAAATGTTACAGGAAGAGGGAATAAAATGTCACAGGGAGAAGGGAATAAAATGTCACAGGGAGAAGGAATAAAATGTCACAGGGAGAAGGGAATAAAATGTCACAGGGAGAAGGGAGTAAAATGTCACAGGGAGAGGGAATGAAATGTCACAGGGAGAAGGAAATAAAATGTCACAGGGAGAAGTGAATAAAATGTCACAGGGAGAATGAAATAAAATATTACAGGGAGATGGAATAAAATTTCACAGGGAGAGGGAATAAAAAATCACAGGGATAGGGAATAAAATGTCACGGGGAGAGGGAATGAAACGACACAGGGAGAAGGGAATAAAATATCCCAAGGAGACGGAATAAGATGTCACAGGGGGTGGGAATAAAATGTCACAGGCAGAAGGGAAATAAATGTCACAGGAGGTGGGAATGAATTGTCAAAGGGAGAAGGGAATACAATGTCACAGGGAGAATGAAATAAAATATTACAGGGAGATGTAATAAAATTTGACATGGAGAGGGAATAAAAAATCACAGGGAGTGGGAATAAAATGTCACGGGGAGAGGGAATGAAACGACACAGGGAGAAGGGAATAAAATATCCCAAGGAGAGGGAATAAGATGTCACAGGGGGAGGGAATGAAATGTCACAGGTAGAAGGGAAAGAAATGTCATAGGAGGAGGGAATGAATTGTCACAGGGAGAAGGGAATAAAATGTCACAGGAAGAGGGAGTAAAACGTCACAGGGAGAGGGAATGAAAGGTCACAGTGAGAAGGGAATAAAATGTCACAGGGAGAAGGAAATAAAATATCACAGGGAAGAGGAATAAAATGTCACAGGGAGAGGGAATAAAAAATCAAAGGGAGTGGGAATAAAATGTCACAGGGAGAAGGGAATAAAAAGTCACAGGAAGAGGGAATAAAATGTCACAGGGAGAAGGGAATAAAATGTCACAGGGCGAGAGAATAAAATGTCACAGGGAGAAGGAATAAAATGTCACAGGGAGAAGGGAAAAAAATGTCACAGGGAGAAGGGAATAAAATGTAACAGGGAGAGGGAATGAAATGTCACAGGGAGAAGGAAATAAAATGTCACAGGGAGAAGGGAATAAAATGTCACAGGGAGAGGGGAATGAAATGTCACAGGGAGAAGGAAATAAAATATCACAGGGAGATGGAAAAAATTTCGCAGGGAGAGGGAATAAAAAATCACAGGAAGAGGGAATAAAATGTCACAGGGAGAAGGGAATAAAAAGTCACAGGGAGAGGGAATAAAATTTCACAGGGAGAGGGAATAAAATGTCACGGGGAGAGGGAATAAAATGTTACGGGAGAAGGGAATAAAATGTCACAGGGAGAAGGGAATAAAAGGTCACAGGAAGAGGGAATAAAATGTCACAGTGAGAGGGAATGAAAAGTCACACGGAGAAGGGAAGAAAATGACAGAGGGAGAAGGGAATAAAATGACACAGGGAGAAGGGAATAAAATGTCACAAGGAGAGGGAATGAAATGTCACAGGGTTAGGGAATGAAATGTCACAGGGAAAGGGAATGAAATGTCACAGGGGGAGGGAATGAAATATCACAGGGAGAAGGGAAAGAAATGTCACAGGGGGAGGGAATGTAATGTCACAGGGAGAGGGAATAAAAAGTCACAGGGAGAAGGGAATAAAATGTCACAGGGTGAAGGAATAAAAGGTCACAGGGAGAGGGAATAAAATGTCACAGAGAGAAGGGATTAAAATGTCAGAGGGAGAAGGGAATAAAATGTCACAGGGAGAAGGGAATAAAATGTGAAATGGAGAGGGAATAAAAAGTCACAGGGAGAAGGAAATAAAATGTCACATGGAGATGGAATAAAATGTCACAGGGAGAAGGGAAAGAAATTTTCACCGGGAGAAGGGAATAACATGTCACAGGGAGAAGGAATAAAATGTCACAGGGACAAGGGAATAAAATGTCACTGGGAGAAGGGAATAAAATGTCACAGGGAGAAGGGAATTAAATATTACAGGGAGAGGGAATCAAATGTCACAGGGTGAAGGGAAGAAAATGTCACAGGGAGAAGGGAATAATATGTCACAGAGAGAAGGAATAAAATGTCACATGGAGAAGGGAATAAAATGTCAGAGGGTGAAGGAATAAAATGTCACAGGGAGAGGCAATAAAATGTCACAGGGTGAAGGAATAAAATTTCACAGGGAGGGGGAATAAAATTTCACAGGGAGAAGGGAATAAAATGTCACAGGGAGAAGGAAATAAAATATCACAGGGAAAAGGAATAAAATTTTACAGGGAGAGGGAATAAAAAATCACAGGGAGAGGGAATAAAATGTCACAGGGAGAAGGGAATAAAAAGTCACAGGAAGAGGGAATAAAATTTCACAGGGAGAGGGAATAAATTGTCACGGGGAGAAGGAATAAAATGTCACAGAGGGAAGGGAGTAAAATGTCACAGGGAGAGGGAATGAAATGTCACAGGGAGAAGGAAATAAAATGTCACAGGGAGAAGTGAATAAAATGTCACAGGGAGAATGAAATAAAATATTACAGGGAGATGGAATAAAATTTCACAGGGAGAGTGAATAAAAAATCACAGGGATAGGGAATAAAATGGCACGGGGAGAGGGAATGAAACGACACAGGGAGAAGGGAATAAAATATCCCAAGGAGACGGAATAAGATGTCACAGGGGGAGGGAATAAAATGTCACAGGCAGAAGGGAAATAAATGTCACAGGAGGTGGGAATGAATTGTCAAAGGGAAAAGGGAATACAATGTCACAGGGAGAATGAAATAAAATATTACAGGGAGATGTAATAAAATTTGACATGGAGAGGGAATAAAAAATCACAGGGAGTGGGAATAAAATGTCACGGGGAGAGGGAATGAAACGACACAGGGAGAAGGGAATAAAATATCCCAAGGAGAGGGAATAAGATGTCACAGGGGGAGGGAATGAAATGTCACAGGTAGAAGGGAAAGAAATGTCATAGGAGGAGGGAATGAATTGTCACAGGGAGAAGGGAATAAAATGTCACGGGAAGAGGGAGTAAAACGTCACAGGGAGAGGGAATGAAAGGTCACAGTGAGAAGGGAATAAAATGTCACAGGGAGAAGGAAATAAAATATCACAGGGAAGAGGAATAAAATGTCACAGGGAGAGGGAATAAAAAATCAAAGGGAGTGGGAATAAAATGTCACAGGGAGAAGGGAATAAAAAGTCACAGGAAGAGGGAATAAAATGTCACAGGGAGAAGGGAATAAAATGTCACAGGGCGAGAGAATAAAATGTCACAGGGAGAAGGAATAAAATGACACAGGGAGAAGGGAATAAAATGTAACAGGGAGAGGGAATGAAATGTCACAGGGAGAAGGAAATAAAATGTCACAGGGAGAAGGGAATAAAATGTCACAGGGAGAAGGGAATAAAATGTCACAGGGAGAATGAAATAAAATATTACAGGGAGATGTAATAAAATTTCACATGGAGAGGGAATAAAAAATCACAGGGAGTGGGAATAAAATGTCACGGGGAGAGGAAATGAAACGACACAGGGAGAAGGGAATTAAATATCCCAAGGAGAGGGAATAAAATGTCACAGGGGGAGGGAATGAAATGTCACAGGTAGAAGGGAAAGAAATGTCACAGGAAGAGGGAATAAACGTCACAGGGAGAGGGAATGAAATGTCACAGTGAGAAGGGAATAAAATGTCACTAGGAGATGGGAATAAAATGTCAAAGGGAGTGGGAATAAAATGTCACAGGGAGAAGGAAATAAAATATCACAGCGAGAAGGAATAAAATTTCACAGGGAGAGGGAATAAAAAATCACAGCGAGAGGGAATAAAATGTCACAGGGAGAAGGGAATAAAAAGTCACAGGAAGAGGGAATAATATTTAACAGCGAGAGGGAATAAAATGTCACGGGGATAGAGAATGAAATGTCAAAGGGGGATGGAATGAAATGTCACAGGGAGAGGGAATGAAATGTCACAGGGTGAGGGAATGAAATGTCACGGGGATAGAGAATGAAATGTCAAAGGGGGAGGGAATAAAATGTCACAGGGAGAGGGAATGAAATGTCACAGGGAGAAGGGAATAAAATGTCACAGGGAGAAGGGAATAAACTGTCACAGGGAGACAGAATAAAATGTCACAGGGAGAGGGAATAAAATGTCACAGGGAGAAGGGAAAAAAATGTCACAGGGAGAGGGAATAAAATGTCACAGGGAGAAGGGAAAGAAATGTCATAGGAGGAGGGAATGAATTGTCACAGGGAGAAGGGAATAAAATGTCACAGGAAGAGGGAATAAAACGTCACAGGGAGAGGGAATGAAATGTCACAGTGAGAAGGGAATAAAATGTCACAGGGAGAAGGAAATAAAATATCACAGGGAAGAGGAATAAAATGTCACAGGGAGAGGGAATAAAAAATCAAAGGGAGTAGGAATAAAATGTCACAGGGAGAAGGGAATAAAAAGTCACAGGAAGAGGGAATAAAATGTCACAGGGAGAAGGGAATAAAATGTCACAGGGCGAGAGAATAAAATGTCAGAGGGAGAAGGAATAAAAGGTCACAGGGAGAAGGGAATAAAATGTCAAAGGGAGAAGGGAATAAAATGTAACAGGGAGAGGGAATGAAATGTCACAGGGAGAAGGGAATAAAATGTCACAGGGAGAAGGGAATAAAATGTAACAGGGAGAAGGAATAAAATGTCACAGGGAGAAGGGAATAAAATGTCACAGGGAGAAGGGAATAAAATGTCACAGGGAGAATGGAATAAAATGTCACAGGGCGAGAGAATAAAATGTCACAGGGAGAAGGAATAAAATGTCACTGGGAGAAGGGAATAAAATGTCACAGGCAGAAGGGAATAAAATGTAACAGGAAGAGGGAATAAAATGTCACAGGGAGAAGGGAATAAAATGTCACAGGGCGAGAGAATAAAATGTCACAGGGAGAGGGAATGAAATGTCACAGGGAGAAGGAAATAAAATGTCACAGGGAGAAGGGAATAAAATGTCACAGGGAGAATGAAATAAAATATTACAGGGAGATGGAATAAAATTTCACAGGGAGAGTGAATAAAAAATCACAGGGAGAGGGAATAAAATGTCACAGGGAGTGGGAATAAAATGTCACGGGGAGAGGGAATGAAATGACACAGGGAGAAGGGACTAAAATATCCCAAGGAGAGGGAATAAGATGTCACAGGGGGAGGGAATGAAATGTCACAGGTAGAAGGGAAAGAAATGTCACAGGAAGAGGGAATGAATTGTCACAGGGAGAAGGGAATAAAATGTCACAGGAAGAGGGAATAAAACGTCACAGGGAGAGGGAATGAAATGTCACAGTGAGAAGGGAATAAAATGTCACTAGGAGATGGGAATAAAATGTCAAAGGGAGTGTGAATAAAATGTCACAGGCAGAAGGAAATAAAATATCACAGGGAGAAGGAATAAAATTTCACAGCGAGAGGGAATAAAAAATCACAGCGAGAGGGAATAAAATGTCACAGGGAGAAGGGAATAAAAAGTCAGAGGAAGAGGGAATAATATTTAACAGCGAGAGGGAATAAAATGTCACGGGGATTGAGAATTAAAAGTCAAAGGTGGAGGGAATGAAATGTCACAGGGAGAGGGCATGAAATGTCACAGGGAGAGGGAATAAAATGTCACAGGGAGAAGGGAATAAAATGTCACAGGGAGAGGGAATAAAATGTCACGGAGAAGGGAATAAAATGTTACAGGAAGAGGGAATAAAATGTCACAGGGCGAGAGAATAAAATGTCACAGGGAGAAGGAATAAAATGTCACAGGGAGAAGGGAATAAAATGTCACAGGGAGAAGGGAATAAAATGTCACAAGGAGAAGGGAATAAAATGTCACAGGGAGAATGAAATAAAATATTACAGGGAGATGTAATAAAATTTCACATGGAGAGGGAATAAAAAATCACAGGGAGTGGGAATAAAATGTCACGGGGAGAGGGAATGAAACGACACAGGGAGAAGGGAAAGAAATGTCACAGGAAGAGGGAATGAATTGTCACAGGGAGAAGGGAATAAAATGTCACAGGAAGAGGGAATAAAACGTCACAGGGAGAGGGAATGAAATGTCACAGTGAGAAGGGAATAAAATGTCACTAGGAGATGGGAATAAAATGTCAAAGGGAGTGGGAATAAAATGTCACAGGGAGAAGGAAATAAAATATCACAGGGAGAAGGAATAAAATTTCACAGGGAGAGGGAATAAAAAATCACAGCGAGAGGGAATAAAATGTCACAGGGAGAAGGGAATAAAAAGTCACAGGAAGAGGGAATAATATTTAACAGCGAGAGGGAATAAAATGTCACGGGGATAGAGAATGAAATGTCAAAGGGGGAGGGAATGAAATGTCACAGGGAGAGGGAATGAAATGTCACAGGGTGAGGGAATGAAATGTCACGGGAATAGAGAATGAAATGTCAAAGGGGGAGGGAATGAAATGTCACAGGGAGAGGGAATGAAATGTCACAGGGAGAGGGAATGAAATGTCACAGGGAGAAGGGAATAAAATGTAACAGGGAGAGGGAATGAAATGTCACAGGGAGAAGGGAATAAAACGTCACAGGGAGAGGGAATGAAATGTCACAGTGAGAAGGGAATAAAATGTCACTAGGAGATGGGAATAAAATGTCAAAGGGAGTGGGAATAAAATGTCACAGGGAGAAGGAAATAAAATATCACAGGGAGAAGGAATAAAATTTCACAGGGAGAGGGAATAAAAAATCACAGCGAGAGGGAATAAAATGTCACAGGGAGAAGGGAATAAAAAGTCACAGGAAGAGGGAATAATATTTAACAGCGAGAGGGAATAAAATGTCACGGGGATAGAGAATGAAATGTCAAAGGGGGAGGGAATGAAATGTCACAGGGAGAGGGAATGAAATGTCACAGGGTGAGGGAATGAAATGTCACGGGAATAGAGAATGAAATGTCAAAGGGGGAGGGAATGAAATGTCACAGGGAGAGGGAATGAAATGTCACAGGGAGAAGGGAATAAAATGTCACAGGGAGAAGGGAATAAAATGTCACAGGGAGAAGGGAATAAACTGTCACAGGGAGACGGAATAAAATGTCACAGGGAGAGGGAATAAAATGTCACAGGGAGAAGGGAAAAAAATGTCACAGGGAGAGGGAATAAAATGACACAGGGAGAAGGGAATAAAATGTTACAGGAAGAGGGAATAAAATGTCACAGGGAGAAGGGAATAAAATGTCACAGGGAGAAGGAATAAAATGTCACAGGGAGAAGGGAATAAAATGTCACAGGGAGAAGGGAGTAAAATGTCACAGGGAGAGGGAATGAAATGTCACAGGGAGAAGGAAATAAAATGTCACAGGGAGAAGTGAATAAAATGTCACAGGGAGAATGAAATAAAATATTACAGGGAGATGGAATAAAATTTCACAGGGAGAGGGAATAAAAAATCACAGGGATAGGGAATAAAATGTCACGGGGAGAGGGAATGAAACGACACAGGGAGAAGGGAATAAAATATCCCAAGGAGACGGAATAAGATGTCACAGGGGGAGGGAATAAAATGTCACAGGCAGAAGGGAAATAAATGTCACAGGAGGTGGGAATGAATTGTCAAAGGGAGAAGGGAATACAATGTCACAGGGAGAATGAAATAAAATATTACAGGGAGATGTAATAAAATTTGACATGGAGAGGGAATAAAAAATCACAGGGAGTGGGAATAAAATGTCACGGGGAGAGGGAATGAAACGACACAGGGAGAAGGGAATAAAATATCCCAAGGAGAGGGAATAAGATGTCACAGGGGGAGGGAATGAAATGTCACAGGTAGAAGGGAAAGAAATGTCATAGGAGGAGGGAATGAATTGTCACAGGGAGAAGGGAATAAAATGTCACGGGAAGAGGGAGTAAAACGTCACAGGGAGAGGGAATGAAAGGTCACAGTGAGAAGGGAATAAAATGTCACAGGGTGAAGGAAATAAAATATCACAGGGAAGAGGAATAAAATGTCACAGGGAGAGGGAATAAAAAATCAAAGGGAGTGGGAATAAAATGTCACAGGGAGAAGGGAATAAAAAGTCACAGGAAGAGGGAATAAAATGTCACAGGGAGAAGGGAATAAAATGTCACAGGGCGAGAGAATAAAATGTCACAGGGAGAAGGAATAAAATGTCACAGGGAGAAGGGAATAAAATGTCACAGGGAGAAGGGAATAAAATGTAACAGGGAGAGGGAATGAAATGTCACAGGGAGAAGGAAATAAAATGTCACAGGGAGAAGGGAATAAAATGTCACAGGGGGAGGGGAATGAAATGTCACAGGGAGAATGAAATAAAATATTACAGGGAGATGTAATAAAATTTCACATGGAGAGGAAATAAAAAATCACAGGGAGTGGGAATAAAATGTCACGGGGAGAGGGAATGAAACGACACAGGGAGAAGGGAATAAAATATCCCAAGGAGAGGGAATAAGATGTCACAGGGGGAGGGAATGAAATGTCACAGGTAGAAGGGAAAGAAATGTCACAGGAAGAGGGAATAAAACGTCACAGGGAGAGGGAATGAAATGTCACAGTGAGAAGGGAATAAAATGTCACTAGGAGATGGGAATAAAATGTCAAAGGGAGTGGGAATAAAATGTCACAGGGAGAAGGAAATAAAATATCACAGCGAGAAGGAATAAAATTTCACAGGGAGAGGGAATAAAAAATCACAGCGAGAGGGAATAAAATGTCACAGGGAGAAGGGAATAAAAAGTCACAGGAAGAGGGAATAATATTTAACAGCGAGAGGGAATAAAATGTCACGGGGATAGAGAATGAAATGTCAAAGCGGGAGGGAATGAAATGTCACAGGGAGAGGGAATGAAATGTCACAGGGTGAGGGAATGAAATGTCACGG
Organism: Narcine bancroftii; assembly: GCF_036971445.1. Taxonomy (NCBI): domain Eukaryota; kingdom Metazoa; phylum Chordata; class Chondrichthyes; order Torpediniformes; family Narcinidae; genus Narcine; species Narcine bancroftii. The sequence continues at coordinate 1,864,076 of NC_091470.1, read as the reverse complement.
GGATAGAGAATGAAATGTCAAAGGTGGAGGGAATAAAATGTCACAGGGAGAGGGAATGAAATGTCACAGGGAGAAGGGAATAAAATGTCACAGGGAGAAGGGAATAAAATGTCACAGGGAGAAGGGAATAAACTGTCACAGGGAGACGGAATAAAATGTCACAGGGAGAGGGAATAAAATGTCACAGGGAGAAGGGAAAAAAATGTCACACGGAGAGGGAATAAAATGTCACAGGGAGAAGGGAAAGAAATGTCATAGGAGGAGGGAATGAATTGTCACAGGGAGAAGGGAATAAAATGTCACAGGAAGAGGGAATAAAACGTCACAGGGAGAGGGAATGAAATGTCACAGTGAGAAGGGAATAAAATGTCACAGGGAGAAGGAAATAAAATATCACAGGGAAGAGGAATAAAATGTCACAGGGAGAGGGAATAAAAAATCAAAGGGAGTAGGAATAAAATGTCACAGGGAGAAGGGAATAAAAAGTCACAGGAAGAGGGAATAAAATGTCACAGGGAGAAGGGAATAAAATGTCACAGGGCGAGAGAATAAAATGTCAGAGGGAGAAGGAATAAAAGGTCACAGGGAGAAGGGAATAAAATGTCAAAGGGAGAAGGGAATAAAATGTAACAGGGAGAGGGAATGAAATGTCACAGGGAGAAGGGAATAAAATGTCACAGGGAGAAGGGAATAAAATGTAACAGGGAGAAGGAATAAAATGTCACAGGGAGAAGGGAATAAAATGTCACAGGGAGAAGGGAATAAAATGTCACAGGGAGAATGGAATAAAATGTCACAGGGCGAGAGAATAAAATGTCACAGGGAGAAGGAATAAAATGTCACAGGGAGAAGGGAATAAAATGTCACAGGCAGAAGGGAATAAAATGTAACAGGAAGAGGGAATAAAATGTCACAGGGAGAAGGGAATAAAATGTCACAGGGCGAGAGAATAAAATGTCACAGGGAGAGGGAATGAAATGTCACAGGGAGAAGGAAATAAAATGTCACAGGGAGAAGGGAATAAAATGTCACAGGGAGAATGAAATAAAATATTACAGGGAGATGGAATAAAATTTCACAGGGAGAGTGAATAAAAAATCACAGGGAGAGGGAATAAAATGTCACAGGGAGTGGGAATAAAATGTCACGGGGAGAGGGAATGAAATGACACAGGGAGAAGGGACTAAAATATCCCAAGGATAGGGAATAAGATGTCACAGGGGGAGGGAATGAAATGTCACAGGTAGAAGGGAAAGAAATGTCACAGGAAGAGGGAATGAATTGTCACAGGGAGAAGGGAATAAAATGTCAAAGGAAGAGGGAATAAAACGTCACAGGGAGAGGGAATGAAATGTCACAGTGAGAAGGGAATAAAATGTCACTAGGAGATGGGAATAAAATGTCAAAGGGAGTGGGAATAAAATGTCACAGGGAGAAGGAAATAAAATATCACAGGGAGAAGGAATAAAATTTCACAGCGAGAGGGAATAAAAAAATCACAGCGAGAGGGAATAAAATGTCACAGGGAGAAGGGAATAAAAAGTCAGAGGAAGAGGGAATAATATTTAACAGCGAGAGGGAATAAAATGTCACGGGGATTGAGAATTAAAAGTCAAAGGGGGAGGGAATGAAATGTCACAGGGAGAGGGCATGAAATGTCACAGGGAGAGGGATTAAAATGTCACAGGGAGAAGGGAATGAAATGTCACAGGGAGAGGGCATGAAATGTCACAGGGAGAGGGAATAAAATGTCACAGGGAGAAGGGAATAAAATGTCACAGGGAGAGGGAATGAAATGACACAGGGAGAAGGGAATAAAATATCCCAAGGAGAGGGAATGAAATGTCACAGGGAGAAGGAAATAAAATGTCACATGGAGAAGGGAATAAAATGTCACAGGGAGAGGGGAATGAAATGTCACAGGGAGAATGAAATAAAATATTACAGGGAGATGTAATAAAATTTCACATGGAGAGGGAATAAAAAATCACAGGGAGTGGGAATAAAATGTCACGGGGAGAGGGAATGAAACGACACAGGGAGAAGGGAATAAAATATCCCAAGGAGAGGGAATAAGATGTCACAGGGGGAGGGAATGAAATGTCACAGGTAGAAGGGAAAGAAATGTCACAGGAAGAGGGAATAAAACGTCACAGGGAGAGGGAATGAAATGTCACAGTGAGAAGGGAATAAAATGTCACTAGGAGATGGGAATAAAATGTCAAAGGGAGTGGGAATAAAATGTCACAGGGAGAAGGAAATAAAATATCACAGCGAGAAGAAATAAAATTTCACAGGGAGAGGGAATAAAAAATCACAGCGAGAGGGAATAAAATGTCACAGGGAGAAGGGAATAAAAAGTCACAGGAAGAGGGAATAATATTTAACAGCGAGAGGGAATAAAATGTCACGGGGATAGAGAATGAAATGTCAAAGGGGGAGGGAATGAAATGTCACAGGGAGAGGGAATGAAATGTCACAGGGTGAGGGAATGAAATGTCACGGGGATAGAGAATGAAATGTCAAAGGGGGAGGGAATAAAATGTCACAGGGAGAGGGAATGAAATGTCACAGGGAGAAGGGAATAAAATGTCACAGGGAGAAGGGAATAAAATGTCACAGGGAGAAGGGAATAAACTGTCACAGGGAGACGGAATAAAATGTCACAGGGAGAGGGAATAAAATGTCACAGGGAGAAGGGAAAAAAATGTCACAGGGAGAGGGAATAAAATGTCACAGGGAGAAGGGAAAGAAATGTCATAGGAGGAGGGAATGAATTGTCACAGGGAGAAGGGAATAAAATGTCACAGGAAGAGGGAATAAAACGTCACAGGGAGAGGGAATGAAATGTCACAGTGAGAAGGGAATAAAATGTCACAGGGAGAAGGAAATAAAATATCACAGGGAAGAGGAATAAAATGTCACAGGGAGAGGGAATAAAAAATCAAAGGGAATAGGAATAAAATGTCACAGGGAGAAGGGAATAAAAAGTCACAGGAAGAGGGAATAAAATGTCACAGGGAGAAGGGAATAAAATGTCACAGGGCGAGAGAATAAAATGTCAGAGGGAGAAGGAATAAAAGGTCACAGGGAGAAGGGAATAAAATGTCAAAGGGAGAAGGGAATAAAATGTAACAGGGAGAGGGAATGAAATGTCACAGGGAGAAGGGAATAAAATGTCACAGGGAGAAGGGAATAAAATGTAACAGGGAGAAGGAATAAAATGTCACAGGGAGAAGGGAATAAAATGTCACAGGGAGAAGGGAATAAAATGTCACAGGGCGAGAGAATAAAATGTCACAGGGAGAAGGAATAAAATGTCACAGGGAGAGGGAATGAAAAATCACAGGGAGAGGGAATAAAATGTCACAGGGAGTGGGAATAAAATGTCACGGGGAGAGGGAATGAAATGACACAGGGAGAAGGGACTAAAATATCCCAAGGAGAGGGAATAAGATGTCACAGGGGGAGGGAATGAAATGTCACAGGTAGAAGGGAAAGAAATGTCACAGGAAGAGGGAATGTATTGTCACAGGGAGAAGGGAATAAAATGTCACAGGAAGAGGGAATAAAACGTCACAGGGAGAGGGAATGAAATGTCACAGTGAGAAGGGAATAAAATGTCACTAGGAGATGGGAATAAAATGTCAAAGGGAGTGGGAATAAAATGTCACAGGGAGAAGGAAATAAAATATCACAGGGAGAAGGAATAAAATTTCACAGCGAGAGGGAATAAAAAAATCACAGCGAGAGGGAATAAAATGTCACAGGGAGAAGGGAATAAAAAGTCAGAGGAAGAGGGAATAATATTTAACAGCGAGAGGGAATAAAATGTCACGGGGATTGAGAATTAAAAGTCAAAGGGGGAGGGAATGAAATGTCACAGGGAGAGGGCATGAAATGTCACAGGGAGTGGGAATAAAATGTCACAGGGAGAAGGGAATAAAATGTCACAGGGAGAGGGAATAAAATGTCACGGAGAAGGGAATAAAATGTTACAGGAAGAGGGAATAAAATGTCACAGGGAGAAGGGAATAAAATGTCACAGGGCGAGAGAATAAAATGTCACAGGGAGAAGGAATAAAATGTCACAGGGAGAAGGGAATAAAATGTCACAGGGAGAAGGGAATAAATTGTCACAGGGAGAATGAAATAAAATATTACAGGGAGATGTAATAAAATTTCACATGGAGAGGGAATAAAAAATCACAGGGAGTGGGAATAAAATGTCACGGGGAGAGGGAATGAAACGACACAGGGAGAAGGGAATAAAATATCCCAAGGAGAGGGAATAAGATGTCACAGGGGGAGGGAATGAAATGTCACAGGTAGAAGGGAAAGAAATGTCACAGGAAGAGGGAATGAATTGTCAAAGGGAGAAGGGAATAAAATGTCACAGGAAGAGGGAATAAAACGTCACAGGGAGAGGGAATGAAATGTCACAGTGAGAAGGGAATAAAATGTCACTAGGAGATGGGAATAAAATGTCAAAGGGAGTGGGAATAAAATGTCACAGGGAGAAGGAAATAAAATATCACAGGGAGAAGGAATAAAATTTCACAGGGAGAGGGAATAAAAAATCACAGCGAGAGGGAATAAAATGTCACAGGGAGAAGGGAATAAAAATTCACAGGAAGAGGGAATAATATTTAACAGCGAGAGGGAATAAAATGTCACGGGGATAGAGAATGAAATGTCAAAGGGGGAGGGAATGAAATGTCACAGGGAGAGGGAATGAAATGTCACAGGGTGAGGGAATGAAATGTCACGGGAATAGAGAATGAAATGTCCAAGGGGGAGGGAATGAAATGTCACAGGGAGAGGGAATGAAATGTCACAGGGAGAAGGGAATAAAATGTCACAGGGAGAAGGGAATAAAATGTCACAGGGAGAAGGGAATAAACTGTCACAGGGAGACGGAATAAAATGTCACAGGGAGAGGGAATAAAATGTCACAGGGAGAAGGGAAAAAAATGTCACAGGGAGAGGGAATAAAATGACACAGGGAGAAGGGAATAAAATGTTACAGGAAGAGGGAATAAAATGTCACAGGGAGAAGGGAATAAAATGTCACAGGGAGAAGGAATAAAATGTCACAGGGAGAAGGGAATAAAATGTCACAGGGAGAAGGGAGTAAAATGTCACAGGGAGAGGGAATGAAATGTCACAGGGAGAAGGAAATAAAATGTCACAGGGAGAAGTGAATAAAATGTCACAGGGAGAATGAAATAAAATATTACAGGGAGATGGAATAAAATTTCACAGGGAGAGGGAATAAAAAATCACAGGGATAGGGAATAAAATGTCACGGGGAGAGGGAATGAAACGACACAGGGAGAAGGGAATAAAATATCCCAAGGAGACGGAATAAGATGTCACAGGGGGAGGGAATAAAATGTCACAGGCAGAAGGGAAATAAATGTCACAGGAGGTGGGAATGAATTGTCAAAGGGAGAAGGGAATACAATGTCACAGGGAGAATGAAATAAAATATTACAGGGAGATGTAATAAAATTTGACATGGAGAGGGAATAAAAAATCACAGGGAGTGGGAATAAAATGTCACGGGGAGAGGGAATGAAACGACACAGGGAGAAGGGAATAAAATATCCCAAGGAGAGGGAATAAGATGTCACAGGGGGAGGGAATGAAATGTCACAGGTAGAAGGGAAAGAAATGTCATAGGAGGAGGGAATGAATTGTCACAGGGAGAAGGGAATAAAATGTCACAGGAAGAGGGAGTAAAACGTCACAGGGAGAGGGAATGAAAGGTCACAGTGAGAAGGGAATAAAATGTCACAGGGAGAAGGAAATAAAATATCACAGGGAAGAGGAATAAAATGTCACAGGGAGAGGGAATAAAAAATCAAAGGGAGTGGGAATAAAATGTCACAGGGAGAAGGGAATAAAAAGTCACAGGAAGAGGGAATAAAATGTCACAGGGAGAAGGGAATAAAATGTCACAGGGCGAGAGAATAAAATGTCACAGCGAGAAGGAATAAAATGTCACAGGGAGAAGGGAATAAAATGTCACAGGGAGAAGGGAATAAAATGTAACAGGGAGAGGGAATGAAATGTCACAGGGAGAAGGAAATAAAATGTCACAGGGAGAAGGGAATAAAATGTCACAGGGAGAGGGGAATGAAATGTCACAGGGAGAAGGAAATAAAATATCACAGGGAGATGGAAAAAATTTCGCAGGGAGAGGGAATAAAAAATCACAGGAAGAGGGAATAAAATGTCACAGGGAGAAGGGAATAAAAAGTCACAGGGAGAGGGAATAAAATTTCACAGGGAGAGGGAATAAAATGTCACGGGGAGAGGGAATAAAATGTTACGGGAGAAGGGAATAAAATGTAACAGGGAGAAGGGAATAAAAGGTCACAGGAAGAGGGAATAAAATGTCACAGTGAGAGGGAATGAAAAGTCACACGGAGAAGGGAAGAAAATGACAGAGGGAGAAGGGAATAAAATGACACAGGGAGAAGGGAATAAAATGTCACAAGGAGAGGGAATGAAATGTCACAGGGTTAGGGAATGAAATGTCACAGGGAAAGGGAATGAAATGTCACAGGGGGAGGGAATGAAATATCACAGTGAGAAGGGAAAGAAATGTCACAGGGGGAGGGAATGTAATGTCACAGGGAGAGGGAATAAAAAGTCACAGGGAGAAGGGAATAAAATGTCACAGGGTGAAGGAATAAAATGTCACAGGGAGAGGGAATAAAATGTCACAGAGAGAAGGGATTAAAATGTCAGAGGGAGAAGGGAATAAAATGTCACAGGGAGAAGGGAATAAAATGTGAAATGGAGAGGGAATAAAAAGTCACAGGGAGAAGGAAATAAAATGTCACATGGAGATGGAATAAAATGTCACAGGGAGAAGGGAAAGAAATGTCACCGGGAGAAGGGAATAACATGTCACAGGGAGAAGGAATAAAATGTCACAGGGACAAGGGAATAAAATGTCACTGGGAGAAGGGAATAAAATGTCACAGGGAGAAGGGAATTAAATATTACAGGGAGAGGGAATCAAATGTCACAGAGTGAAGGGAAGAAAATGTCACAGGGAAAAGGGAATAATATGTTACAGAGAGAAGGAATAAAATGTCACATGGAGAAGGGAATAAAATGTCAGAGGGTGAAGGAATAAAATGTCACAGGGAGAGGCAATAAAATGTCACAGGGTGAAGGAATAAAATTTCACAGGGAGGGGGAATAAAATTTCACAGGGAGAAGGGAATAAAATGTCACAGGGAGAAGGAAATAAAATATCACAGGGAAAAGGAATAAAATTTTACAGGGAGAGGGAATAAAAAATCACAGGGAGAGGGAATAAAATGTCACAGGGAGAAGGGAATAAAAAGTCACAGGAAGAGGGAATAAAATTTCACAGGGAGAGGGAATAAATTGTCACGGGGAGAAGGAATAAAATGTCACAGAGGGAAGGGAGTAAAATGTCACAGGGAGAGGGAATGAAATGTCACAGGGAGAAGGAAATAAAATGTCACAGGGAGAAGTGAATAAAATGTCACAGGGAGAATGAAATAAAATATTACAGGGAGATGGAATAAAATTTCACAGGGAGAGTGAATAAAAAATCACAGGGATAGGGAATAAAATGGCACGGGGAGAGGGAATGAAACGACACAGGGAGAAGGGAATAAAATATCCCAAGGAGACGGAATAAGATGTCACAGGGGGAGGGAATAAAATGTCACAGGCAGAAGGGAAATAAATGTCACAGGAGGTGGGAATGAATTGTCAAAGGGAAAAGGGAATACAATGTCACAGGGAGAATGAAATAAAATATTACAGGGAGATGTAATAAAATTTGACATGGAGAGGGAATAAAAAATCACAGGGAGTGGGAATAAAATGTCACGGGGAGAGGGAATGAAACGACACAGGGAGAAGGGAATAAAATATCCCAAGGAGAGGGAATAAGATGTCACAGGGGGAGGGAATGAAATGTCACAGGTAGAAGGGAAAGAAATGTCATAGGAGGAGGGAATGAATTGTCACAGGGAGAAGGGAATAAAATGTCACGGGAAGAGGGAGTAAAACGTCACAGGGAGAGGGAATGAAAGGTCACAGTGAGAAGGGAATAAAATGTCACAGGGAGAAGGAAATAAAATATCACAGGGAAGAGGAATAAAATGTCACAGGGAGAGGGAATAAAAAATCAAAGGGAGTGGGAATAAAATGTCACAGGGAGAAGGGAATAAAAAGTCACAGGAAGAGGGAATAAAATGTCACAGGGAGAAGGGAATAAAATGTCACAGGGCGAGAGAATAAAATGTCACAGGGAGAAGGAATAAAATGACACAGGGAGAAGGGAATAAAATGTAACAGGGAGAGGGAATGAAATGTCACAGGGAGAAGGAAATAAAATGTCACAGGGAGAAGGGAATAAAATGTCACAGGGAGAAGGGAATAAAATGTCACAGGGAGAATGAAATAAAATATTACAGGGAGATGTAATAAAATTTCACATGGAGAGGGAATAAAAAATCACAGGGAGTGGGAATAAAATGTCACGGGGAGAGGAAATGAAACGACACAGGGAGAAGGGGATTAAATATCCCAAGGAGAGGGAATAAGATGTCACAGGGGGAGGGAATGAAATGTCACAGGTAGAAGGGAAAGAAATGTCACAGGAAGAGGGAATAAACGTCACAGGGAGAGGGAATGAAATGTCACAGTGAGAAGGGAATAAAATGTCACTAGGAGATGGGAATAAAATGTCAAAGGGAGTGGGAATAAAATGTCACAGGGAGAAGGAAATAAAATATCACAGCGAGAAGGAATAAAATTTCACAGGGAGAGGGAATAAAAAATCACAGCGAGAGGGAATAAAATGTCACAGGGAGAAGGGAATAAAAAGTCACAGGAAGAGGGAATAATATTTAACAGCGAGAGGGAATAAAATGTCACGGGGATAGAGAATGAAATGTCAAAGGGGGAGGGAATGAAATGTCACAGGGAGAGGGAATGAAATGTCACATGGTGAGGGAATGAAATGTCACGGGGATAGAGAATGAAATGTCAAAGGGGGAGGGAATAAAATGTCACAGGGAGAGGGAATGAAATGTCACAGAGAGAAGGGAATAAAATGTCACAGGGAGAAGGGAATAAAATGTCACAGGGAGAAGGGAATAAACTGTCACAGGGAGACAGAATAAAATGTCACAGGGAGAGGGAATAAAATGTCACAGGGAGAAGGGAAAAAAATGTCACAGGGAGAGGGAATAAAATGTCACAGGGAGAAGGGAAAGAAATGTCATAGGAGGAGGGAATGAATTGTCACAGGGAGAAGGGAATAAAATGTCACAGGAAGAGGGAATAAAACGTCACAGGGAGAGGGAATGAAATGTCACAGTGAGAAGGGAATAAAATGTCACAGGGAGAAGGAAATAAAATATCACAGGGAAGAGGAATAAAATGTCACAGGGAGAGGGAATAAAAAATCAAAGGGAGTAGGAATAAAATGTCACAGGGAGAAGGGAATAAAAAGTCACAGGAAGAGGGAATAAAATGTCACAGGGAGAAGGGAATAAAATGTCACAGGGCGAGAGAATAAAATGTCAGAGGGAGAAGGAATAAAAGGTCACAGGGAGAAGGGAATAAAATGTCAAAGGGAGAAGGGAATAAAATGTAACAGGGAGAGGGAATGAAATGTCAAAGGGAGAAGGGAATAAAATGTCACAGGGAGAAGGGAATAAAATGTAACAGGGAGAAGGAATAAAATGTCACAGGGAGAAGGGAATAAAATGTCACAGGGAGAAGGGAATAAAATGTCACAGGGAGAATGGAATAAAATGTCACAGGGCGAGAGAATAAAATGTCACAGGGAGAAGGAATAAAATGTCACTGGGAGAAGGGAATAAAATGTCACAGGCAGAAGGGAATAAAATGTAACAGGAAGAGGGAATAAAATGTCACAGGGAGAAGGGAATAAAATGTCACAGGGCGAGAGAATAAAATGTCACAGGGAGAGGGAATGAAATGTCACAGGGAGAAGGAAATAAAATGTCACAGGGAGAAGGGAATAAAATGTCACAGGGAGAATGAAATAAAATATTACAGGGAGATGGAATAAAATTTCACAGGGAGAGTGAATAAAAAATCACAGGGAGAGGGAATAAAATGTCACAGGGAGTGGGAATAAAATGTCACGGGGAGAGGGAATGAAATGACACAGGGAGAAGGGACTAAAATATCCCAAGGAGAGGGAATAAGATGTCACAGGGGGAGGGAATGAAATGTCACAGGTAGAAGGGAAAGAAATGTCACAGGAAGAGGGAATGAATTGTCACAGGGAGAAGGGAATAAAATGTCACAGGAAGAGGGAATAAAACGTCACAGGGAGAGGGAATGAAATGTCACAGTGAGAAGGGAATAAAATGTCACTAGGAGATGGGAATAAAATGTCAAAGGGAGTGGGAATAAAATGTCACAGGGAGAAGGAAATAAAATATCACAGGGAGAAGGAATAAAATTTCACAGCGAGAGGGAATAAAAAATCACAGCGAGAGGGAATAAAATGTCACAGGGAGAAGGGAATAAAAAGTCAGAGGAAGAGGGAATAATATTTAACAGCGAGAGGGAATAAAATGTCACGGGGATTGAGAATTAAAAGTCAAAGGGGGAGGGAATGAAATGTCACAGGGAGAGGGCATGAAATGTCACAGGGAGAGGGAATAAAATGTCACAGGGAGAAGGGAATAAAATGTCACAGGGAGAGGGAATAAAATGTCACGGAGAAGGGAATAAAATGTTACAGGAAGAGGGAATAAAATGTCACAGGGAGAAGGGAATAAAATGTCACAGGGCGAGAGAATAAAATGTCACAGGGAGAAGGAATAAAATGTCACAGAGAGAAGGGAATAAAATGTCACAGGGAGAAGGGAATAAAATGTCACAGGGAGAAGGGAATAAAATGTCACAGGGAGAATGAAATAAAATATTACAGGGAGATGTAATAAAATTTCACATGGAGAGGGAATAAAAAATCACAGGGATAGGGAATAAAATGTCACGGGGAGAGGGAATGAAACGACACAGGGAGAAGGGAATAAAATATCCCAAGGAGAGGGAATAAGATGTCACAGGGGGAGGGAATGAAATGTCACAGGTAGAAGGGAAAGAAATGTCACAGGAAGAGGGAATGAATTGTCACAGGGAGAAGGGAATAAAATGTCACAGGAAGAGGGAATAAAACGTCACAGGGAGAGGGAATGAAATGTCACAGTGAGAAGGGAATAAAATGTCACTAGGAGATGGGAATAAAATGTCAAAGGGAGTGGGAATAAAATGTCACAGGGAGAAGGAAATAAAATATCACAGGGAGAAGGAATAAAATTTCACAGGGAGAGGGAATAAAAAATCACAGCGAGAGGGAATAAAATGTCACAGGGAGAAGGGAATAAAAATTCACAGGAAGAGGGAATAATATTTAACAGCGAGAGGGAATAAAATGTCACGGGGATAGAGAATGAAATGTCAAAGGGGGAGGGAATGAAATGTCACAGGGAGAGGGAATGAAATGTCACAGGGTGAGGGAATGAAATGTCACGGGAATAGAGAATGAAATGTCCAAGGGGGAGGGAATGAAATGTCACAGGGAGAGGGAATGAAATGTCACAGGGAGAAGGGAATAAAATGTCACAGGGAGAAGGGAATAAAATGTCACAGGGAGAAGGGAATAAACTGTCACAGGGAGACGGAATAAAATGTCACAGGGAGAGGGAATAAAATGTCACAGGGAGAAGGGAAAAAAATGTCACAGGGAGAGGGAATAAAATGACACAGGGAGAAGGGAATAAAATGTTACAGGAAGAGGGAATAAAATGTCACAGGGAGAAGGGAATAAAATGTCACAGGGAGAAGGAATAAAATGTCACAGGGAGAAGGGAATAAAATGTCACAGGGAGAAGGGAGTAAAATGTCACAGGGAGAGGGAATGAAATGTCACAGGGAGAAGGAAATAAAATGTCACAGGGAGAAGTGAATAAAATGTCACAGGGAGAATGAAATAAAATATTACAGGGAGATGGAATAAAATTTCACAGGGAGAGGGAATAAAAAATCACAGGGATAGGGAATAAAATGTCACGGGGAGAGGGAATGAAACGACACAGGGAGAAGGGAATAAAATATCCCAAGGAGACGGAATAAGATGTCACAGGGGGAGGGAATAAAATGTCACAGGCAGAAGGGAAATAAATGTCACAGGAGGTGGGAATGAATTGTCAAAGGGAGAAGGGAATACAATGTCACAGGGAGAATGAAATAAAATATTACAGGGAGATGTAATAAAATTTGACATGGAGAGGGAATAAAAAATCACAGGGAGTGGGAATAAAATGTCACGGGGAGAGGGAATGAAACGACACAGGGAGAAGGGAATAAAATATCCCAAGGAGAGGGAATAAGATGTCACAGGGGGAGGGAATGAAATGTCACAGGTAGAAGGGAAAGAAATGTCATAGGAGGAGGGAATGAATTGTCACAGGGAGAAGGGAATAAAATGTCACAGGAAGAGGGAGTAAAACGTCACAGGGAGAGGGAATGAAAGGTCACAGTGAGAAGGGAATAAAATGTCACAGGGAGAAGGAAATAAAATATCACAGGGAAGAGGAATAAAATGTCACAGGGAGAGGGAATAAAAAATCAAAGGGAGTGGGAATAAAATGTCACAGGGAGAAGGGAATAAAAAGTCACAGGAAGAGGGAATAAAATGTCACAGGGAGAAGGGAATAAAATGTCACAGGGCGAGGGAATAAAATGTCACAGGGAGAAGGAATAAAATGTCACAGGGAGAAGGGAATAAAATGTCACAGGGAGAAGGGAATAAAATGTAACAGGGAGAGGGAATGAAATGTCACAGGGAGAAGGAAATAAAATGTCACAGGGAGAAGGGAATAAAATGTCACAGGGAGAGGGGAATGAAATGTCACAGGGAGAAGGAAATAAAATATCACAGGGAGATGGAAAAAATTTCGCAGGGAGAGGGAATAAAAAATCACAGGAAGAGGGAATAAAATGTCACAGGGAGAAGGGAATAAAAAGTCACAGGGAGAGGGAATAAAATTTCACAGGGAGAGGGAATAAAATGTCACGGGGAGAGGGAATAAAATATTACGGGAGAAGGGAATAAAATGTCACAGGGAGAAGGGAATAAAAGGTCACAGGAAGAGGGAATAAAATGTCACAGTGAGAGGGAATGAAAAGTCACACGGAGAAGGGAAGAAAATGACAGAGGGAGAAGGGAATAAAATGACACAGGGAGAAGGGAATAAAATGTCACAAGGAGAGGGAATGAAATGTCACAGGGTTAGGGAATGAAATGTCACAGGGAAAGGGAATGAAATGTCACAGGGGGAGGGAATGAAATATCACAGTGAGAAGGGAAAGAAATGTCACAGGGGGAGGGAATGTAATGTCACAGGGAGAGGGAATAAAAAGTCACAGGGAGAAGGGAATAAAATGTCACAGGGTGAAGGAATAAAATGTCACAGGGAGAGGGAATAAAATGTCACAGAGAGAAGGGATTAAAATGTCAGAGGGAGAAGGGAATAAAATGTCACAGGGAGAAGGGAATAAAATGTGAAATGGAGAGGGAATAAAAAGTCACAGGGAGAAGGAAATAAAATGTCACATGGAGATGGAATAAAATGTCACAGGGAGAAGGGAAAGAAATGTCACCGGGAGAAGGGAATAACATGTCACAGGGAGAAGGAATAAAATGTCACAGGGACAAGGGAATAAAATGTCACTGGGAGAAGGGAATAAAATGTCACAGGGAGAAGGGAATTAAATATTACAGGGAGAGGGAATCAAATGTCACAGGGTGAAGGGAAGAAAATGTCACAGGGAAAAGGGAATAATATGTTACAGAGAGAAGGAATAAAATGTCACATGGAGAAGGGAATAAAATGTCACAGGGTGAAGGAATAAAATTTCACAGGGAGGGGGAATAAAATTTCACAGGGAGAAGGGAATAAAATGTCACAGGGAGAAGGAAATAAAATATCACAGGGAAAAGGAATAAAATTTTACAGGGAGAGGGAATAAAAAATCACAGGGAGAGGGAATAAAATGTCACAGGGAGAAGGGAATAAAAAGTCACAGGAAGAGGGAATAAAATTTCACAGGGAGAGGGAATAAATTGTCACGGGGAGAAGGAATAAAATGTCACAGAGGGAAGGGAGTAAAATGTCACAGGGAGAGGGAATGAAATGTCACAGGGAGAAGGAAATAAAATGTCACAGGGAGAAGTGAATAAAATGTCACAGGGAGAATGAAATAAAATATTACAGGGAGATGGAATAAAATTTCACAGGGAGAGTGAATAAAAAATCACAGGGATAGGGAATAAAATGGCACGGGGAGAGGGAATGAAACGACACAGGGAGAAGGGAATAAAATATCCCAAGGAGACGGAATAAGATGTCACAGGGGGAGGGAATAAAATGTCACAGGCAGAAGGGAAATAAATGTCACAGGAGGTGGGAATGAATTGTCAAAGGGAAAAGGGAATACAATGTCACAGGGAGAATGAAATAAAATATTACAGGGAGATGTAATAAAATTTGACATGGAGAGGGAATAAAAAATCACAGGGAGTGGGAATAAAATGTCACGGGGAGAGGGAATGAAACGACACAGGGAGAAGGGAATAAAATATCCCAAGGAGAGGGAATAAGATGTCACAGGGGGAGGGAATGAAATGTCACAGGTAGAAGGGAAAGAAATGTCATAGGAGGAGGGAATGAATTGTCACAGGGAGAAGGGAATAAAATGTCACGGGAAGAGGGAGTAAAACGTCACAGGGAGAGGGAATGAAAGGTCACAGTGAGAAGGGAATAAAATGTCACAGGGAGAAGGAAATAAAATATCACAGGGAAGAGGAATAAAATGTCACAGGGAGAGGGAATAAAAAATCAAAGGGAGTGGGAATAAAATGTCACAGGGAGAAGGGAATAAAAAGTCACAGGAAGAGGGAATAAAATGTCACAGGGAGAAGGGAATAAAATGTCACAGGGCGAGAGAATAAAATGTCACAGGGAGAAGGAATAAAATGACACAGGGAGAAGGGAATAAAATGTAACAGGGAGAGGGAATGAAATGTCACAGGGAGAAGGAAATAAAATGTCACAGGGAGAAGGGAATAAAATGTCACAGGGAGAAGGGAATAAAATGTCACAGGGAGAATGAAATAAAATATTACAGGGAGATGTAATAAAATTTCACATGGAGAGGGAATAAAAAATCACAGGGAGTGGGAATAAAATGTCACGGGGAGAGGAAATGAAACGACACAGGGAGAAGTGGATTAAATATCCCAAGGAGAGGGAATAAGATGTCACAGGGGGAGGGAATGAAATGTCACAGGTAGAAGGGAAAGAAATGTCACAGGAAGAGGGAATAAACGTCACAGGGAGAGGGAATGAAATGTCACAGTGAGAAGGGAATAAAATGTCACTAGGAGATGGGAATAAAATGTCAAAGGGAGTGGGAATAAAATGTCACAGGGAGAAGGAAATAAAATATCACAGCGAGAAGGAATAAAATTTCACAGGGAGAGGGAATAAAAAATCACAGCGAGAGGGAATAAAATGTCACAGGGAGAAGGGAATAAAAAGTCACAGGAAGAGGGAATAATATTTAACAGCGAGAGGGAATAAAATGTCACGGGGATAGAGAATGAAATGTCAAAGGGGGAGGGAATGAAATGTCACAGGGAGAGGGAATGAAATGTCACAGGGTGAGGGAATGAAATGTCACGGGGATAGAGAATGAAATGTCAAAGGGGGAGGGAATAAAATGTCACAGGGAGAGGGAATGAAATGTCACAGAGAGAAGGGAATAAAATGTCACAGGGAGAAGGGAATAAAATGTCACAGGGAGAAGGGAATAAACTGTCACAGGGAGACAGAATAAAATGTCACAGGGAGAGGGAATAAAATGTCACAGGGAGAAGGGAAAAAAATGTCACAGGGAGAGGGAATAAAATGTCACAGGGAGAAGGGAAAGAAATGTCGTAGGAGGAGGGAATGAATTGTCACAGGGAGAAGGGAATAAAATGTCACAGGAAGAGGGAATAAAACGTCACAGGGAGAGGGAATGAAATGTCACAGTGAGAAGGGAATAAAATGTCACAGGGAGAAGGAAATAAAATATCACAGGGAAGAGGAATAAAATGTCACAGGGAGAGGGAATAAAAAATCAAAGGGAGTAGGAATAAAATGTCACAGGGAGAAGGGAATAAAAAGTCACAGGAAGAGGGAATAAAATGTCACAGGGAGAAGGGAATAAAATGTCACAGGGCGAGAGAATAAAATGTCAGAGGGAGAAGGAATAAAAGGTCACAGGGAGAAGGGAATAAAATGTCAAAGGGAGAAGGGAATAAAATGTAACAGGGAGAGGGAATGAAATGTCACAGGGAGAAGGGAATAAAATGTCACAGGGAGAAGGGAATAAAATGTAACAGGGAGAAGGAATAAAATGTCACAGGGAGAAGGGAATAAAATGTCACAGGGAGAAGGGAATAAAATGTCACAGGGAGAATGGAATAAAATGTCACAGGGCGAGAGAATAAAATGTCACAGGGAGAAGGAATAAAATGTCACTGGGAGAAGGGAATAAAATGTCACAGGCAGAAGGGAATAAAATGTAACAGGAAGAGGGAATAAAATGTCACAGGGAGAAGGGAATAAAATGTCACAGGGCGAGAGAATAAAATGTCACAGGGAGAGGGAATGAAATGTCACAGGGAGAAGGAAATAAAATGTCACAGGGAGAAGGGAATAAAATGTCACAGGGAGAATGAAATAAAATATTACAGGGAGATGGAATAAAATTTCACAGGGAGAGTGAATAAAAAATCACAGGGAGAGGGAATAAAATGTCACAGGGAGTGGGAATAAAATGTCACGGGGAGAGGGAATGAAATGACACAGGGAGAAGGGACTAAAATATCCCAAGGAGAGGGAATAAGATGTCACAGGGGGAGGGAATGAAATGTCACAGGTAGAAGGGAAAGAAATGTCACAGGAAGAGGGAATGAATTGTCACAGGGAGAAGGGAATAAAATGTCACAGGAAGAGGGAATAAAAAGTCACAGGGAGAGGGAATGAAATGTCACAGTGAGAAGATAATAAAATGTCACTAGGAGATGGGAATAAAATGTCAAAGGGAGTGGGAATAAAATGTCACAGGGAGAAGGAAATAAAATATCACAGGGAGAAGGAATAAAATTTCACAGCGAGAGGGAATAAAAAATCACAGCGAGAGGGAATAAAATGTCACAGGGAGAAGGGAATTAAAAAGTCAGAGGAAGAGGGAATAATATTTAACAGCGAGAGGGAATAAAATGTCACGGGGATTGAGAATTAAAAGTCAAAGGGGGAGGGAATGAAATGTCACAGGGAGAGGGCATGAAATGTCACAGGGAGAGGGAATAAAATGTCACAGGGAGAAGGGAATAAAATGTCACAGGGAGAGGGAATAAAATGTCACGGAGAAGGGAATAAAATGTTACAGGAAGAGGGAATAAAATGTCACAGGGAGAAGGGAATAAAATGTCACAGGGCGAGAGAATAAAATGTCACAGGGAGAAGGAATAAAATGTCACAGGGAGAAGGGAATAAAATGTCACAGGGAGAAGGGAATAAAATGTCACAGGGAGAAGGGAATAAAATGTCACAGGGAGAATGAAATAAAATATTACAGGGAGATGTAATAAAATTTCACATGGAGAGGGAATAAAAAATCACAGGGAGTGGGAATAAAATGTCACGGGGAGAGGGAATGAAACGACACAGGGAGAAGGGAATAAAATATCCCAAGGAGAGGGAATAAGATGTCACAGGGGGAGGGAATGAAATGTCACAGGTAGAAGGGAAAGAAATGTCACAGGAAGAGGGAATGAATTGTCACAGGGAGAAGGGAATAAAATGTCACAGGAAGAGGGAATAAAACGTCACAGGGAGAGGGAATGAAATGTTACAGTGAGAAGGGAATAAAATGTCACTAGGAGATGGGAATAAAATGTCAAAGGGAGTGGGAATAAAATGTCACAGGGAGAAGGAAATAAAATATCACAGGGAGAAGGAATAAAATTTCACAGGGAGAGGGAATAAAAAATCACAGCGAGAGGGAATAAAATGTCACAGGGAGAAGGGAATAAAAAGTCACAGGAAGAGGGAATAATATTTAACAGCGAGAGGGAATAAAATGTCACGGGGATAGAGAATGAAATGTCAAAGGGGGAGGGAATGAAATGTCACAGGGAGAGGGAATGAAATGTCACAGGGTGAGGGAATGAAATGTCACGGGAATAGAGAATGAAATGTCAAAGGGGGAGGGAATGAAATGTCACAGGGAGAGGGAATGAAATGTCACAGGGAGAGGGAATGAAATGTCACAGGGAGAAGGGAATAAAATGTAACAGGGAGAGGGAATGAAATGTCACAGGGAGAAGGGAATAAAACGTCACAGGGAGAGGGAATGAAATGTCACAGTGAGAAGGGAATAAAATGTCACTAGGAGATGGGAATAAAATGTCAAAGGGAGTGGGAATAAAATGTCACAGGGAGAAGGAAATAAAATATCACAGGGAGAAGGAATAAAATTTCACAGGGAGAGGGAATAAAAAATCACAGCGAGAGGGAATAAAATGTCACAGGGAGAAGGGAATAAAAAGTCACAGGAAGAGGGAATAATATTTAACAGCGAGAGGGAATAAAATGTCACGGGGATAGAGAATGAAATGTCAAAGGGGGTGGGAATGAAATGTCACAGGGAGAGGGAATGAAATGTCACAGGGTGAGGGAATGAAATGTCAAGGGAATAGAGAATGAAATGTCAAAGGGGGAGGGAATGAAATGTCACAGGGAGAGGGAATGAAATGTCACAGGGAGAAGGGAATAAAATGTCACAGGGAGAAGGGAATAAAATGTCACAGGGAGAAGGGAATAAACTGTCACAGGGAGACGGAATAAAATGTCACAGGGAGAGGGAATAAAATGTCACAGGGAGAAGGGAAAAAAATGTCACAGGGAGAGGGAATAATATGACACAGGGAGAAGGGAATAAAATGTTACAGGAAGAGGGAATAAAATGTCACAGGGAGAAGGGAATAAAATGTCACAGGGAGAAGGAATAAAATGTCACAGGGAGAAGGGAATAAAATGTCACAGGGAGAAGGGAGTAAAATGTCACAGGGAGAGGGAATGAAATGTCACAGGGAGAAGGAAATAAAATGTCACAGGGAGAAGTGAATAAAATGTCACAGGGAGAATGAAATAAAATATTACAGGGAGATGGAATAAAATTTCACAGGGAGAGGGAATAAAAAATCACAGGGATAGGGAATAAAATGTCACGGGGAGAGGGAATGATACGACACAGGGAGAAGGGAATAAAATATCCCAAGGAGACGGAATAAGATGTCACAGGGGGAGGGAATAAAATGTCACAGGCAGAAGGGAAATAAATGTCACAGGAGGTGGGAATGAATTGTCAAAGGGAGAAGGGAATACAATGTCACAGGGAGAATGAAATAAAATATTACAGGGAGATGTAATAAAATTTGACATGGAGAGGGAATAAAAAATCACAGGGAGTGGGAATAAAATGTCACGGGGAGAGGGAATGAAACGACACAGGGAGAAGGGAATAAAATATCCCAAGGAGAGGGAATAAGATGTCACAGGGGGAGGGAATGAAATGTCACAGGTAGAAGGGAAAGAAATGTCATAGGAGGAGGGAATGAATTGTCACAGGGAGAAGGGAATAAAATGTCACGGGAAGAAGGAGTAAAACGTCACAGGGAGAGGGAATGAAAGGTCACAGTGAGAAGGGAATAAAATGTCACAGGGAGAAGGAAATAAAATATCACAGGGAAGAGGAATAAAATGTCACAGGGAGAGGGAATAAAAAATCAAAGGGAGTAGGAATAAAATGTCACAGGGAGAAGGGAATAAAAAGTCACAGGAAGAGGGAATAAAATGTCACAGGAAGAAGGGAATAAAATGTCACAGGGCGAGAGAATAAAATGTCAGAGGGAGAAGGAATAAAAGGTCACAGGGAGAAGGGAATAAAATGTCAAAGGGAGAAGGGAATAAAATGTAACAGGGAGAGGGAATGAAATGTCACAGGGAGAAGGGAATAAAATGTCACAGGGAGAAGGGAATAAAATGTAACAGGGAGAAGGAATAAAATGTCACAGGGAGAAGGGAATAAAATGTCACAGGGAGAAGGGAATAAAATGTCACAGGGAGAATGGAATAAAATGTCACAGGGCGAGAGAATAAAATGTCACAGGGAGAAGGAATAAAATGTCACAGGGAGAAGGGAATAAAATGTCACAGGCAGAAGGGAATAAAATGTAACAGGAAGAGGGAATAAAATGTCACAGGGAGAAGGGAATAAAATGTCACAGGGCGAGAGAATAAAATGTCACAGGGAGAGGGAATGAAATGTCACAGGGAGAAGGAAATAAAATGTCACAGGGAGAAGGGAATAAAATGTCACAGGGAGAATGAAATAAAATATTACAGGGAGATGGAATAAAATTTCACAGGGAGAGTGAATAAAAAATCACAGGGAGAGGGAATAAAATGTCACAGGGAGTGGGAATAAAATGTCACGGGGAGAGGGAATGAAATGACACAGGGAGAAGGGACTAAAATATCCCAAGGATAGGGAATAAGATGTCACAGGGGGAGGGAATGAAATGTCACAGGTAGAAGGGAAAGAAATGTCACAGGAAGAGGGAATGAATTGTCACAGGGAGAAGGGAATAAAATGTCAAAGGAAGAGGGAATAAAACGTCACAGGGAGAGGGAATGAAATGTCACAGTCAGAAGGGAATAAAATGTCACTAGGAGATGGGAATAAAATGTCAAAGGGAGTGGGAATAAAATGTCACAGGGAGAAGGAAATAAAATATCACAGGGAGAAGGAATAAAATTTCACAGCGAGAGGGAATAAAAAAATCACAGCGAGAGGGAATAAAATGTCACAGGGAGAAGGGAATAAAAAGTCAGAGGAAGAGGGAATAATATTTAACAGCGAGAGGGAATAAAATGTCACGGGGATTGAGAATTAAAAGTCAAAGGGGGAGGGAATGAAATGTCACAGGGAGAGGGCATGAAATGTCACAGGGAGAGGGAATAAAATGTCACAGGGAGAAGGGAATAAAATGTCACAGGGAGAGGGAATGAAACGACACAGGGAGAAGGGAATAAAATATCCCAAGGAGAGGGAATGAAATGTCACAGGGAGAAGGATATAAAATGTCACATGGAGAAGGGAATAAAATGTCACAGGGAGAGGGGAATGAAATGTCACAGGGAGAATGAAATAAAATATTACAGGGAGATGTAATAAAATTTCACATGGAGAGGGAATAAAAAATCACAGGGAGTGGGAATAAAATGTCACGGGGAGAGGGAATGAAACGACACAGGGAGAAGGGAATAAAATATCCCAAGGAGAGGGAATAAGATGTCACAGGGGGAGGGAATGAAATGTCACAGGTAGAAGGGAAAGAAATGTCACAGGAAGAGGGAATAAAACGTCACAGGGAGAGGGAATGAAATGTCACAGTGAGAAGGGAATAAAATGTCACTAGGAGATGGGAATAAAATGTCAAAGGGAGTGGGAATAAAATGTCACAGGGAGAAGGAAATAAAATATCACAGCGAGAAGGAATAAAATTTCACAGGGAGAGGGAATAAAAAATCACAGCGAGAGGGAATAAAATGTCACAGGGAGAAGGGAATAAAAAGTCACAGGAAGAGGGAATAATATTTAACAGCGAGAGGGAATAAAATGTCACGGGGATAGAGAATGAAATGTCAAAGGGGGAGGGAATGAAAAGTCACAGGGAGAGGGAATGAAATGTCACAGGGTGAGGGAATGAAATGTCACGGGGATAGAGAATGAAATGTCAAAGGGGGAGGGAATAAAATGTCACAGGGAGAGGGAATGAAATGTCACAGGGAGAAGGGAATAAAATGTCACAGGGAGAAGGGAATAAAATGTCACAGGGAGAGGGGAATGAAATGTCACAGGGAGAAGGAAATAAAATATCACAGGGAGATGGAAAAAATTTCGCAGGGAGAGGGAATAAAAAATCACAGGAAGAGGGAATAAAATGTCACAGGGAGAAGGGAATAAAAAGTCACAGGGAGAGGGAATAAAATTTCACAGGGAGAGGGAATAAAATGTCACGGGGAGAGGGAATAAAATGTTACGGGAGAAGGGAATAAAATGTCACAGGGAGAAGGGAATAAAAGGTCACAGGAAGAGGGAATAAAATGTCACAGTGAGAGGGAATGAAAAGTCACACGGAGAAGGGAAGAAAATGACAGAGGGAGAAGGGAATAAAATGACACAGGGAGAAGGGAATAAAATGTCACAAGGAGAGGGAATGAAATGTCACAGGGTTAGGGAATGAAATGTCACAGGGAAAGGGAATGAAATGTCACAGGGGGAGGGAATGAAATATCACAGGGAGAAGGGAAAGAAATGTCACAGGGGGAGGGAATGTAATGTCACAGGGAGAGGGAATAAAAAGTCACAGGGAGAAGGGAATAAAATGTCACAGGGTGAAGGAATAAAATGTCACAGGGAGAGGGAATAAAATGTCACAGAGAGAAGGGATTAAAATGTCAGAGGGAGAAGGGAATAAAATGTCACAGGGAGAAGGGAATAAAATGTGAAATGGAGAGGGAATAAAAAGTCACAGGGAGAAGGAAATAAAATGTCACATGGAGATGGAATAAAATGTCACAGGGAGAAGGGAAAGAAATGTCACCGGGAGAAGGGAATAACATGTCACAGGGAGAAGGAATAAAATGTCACAGGGACAAGGGAATAAAATGTCACTGGGAGAAGGGAATAAAATGTCACAGGGAGAAGGGAATTAAATATTACAGGGAGAGGGAATCAAATGTCACAGGGTGAAGGGAAGAAAATGTCACAGGGAGAAGGGAATAATATGTCACAGAGAGAAGGAATAAAATGTCACATGGAGAAGGGAATAAAATGTCAGAGGGTGAAGGAATAAAATGTCACAGGGAGAGGCAATAAAATGTCACAGGGTGAAGGAATAAAATTTCACAGGGAGGGGGAATAAAATTTCACAGGGAGAAGGGAATAAAATGTCACAGGGAGAAGGAAATAAAATATCACAGGGAAAAGGAATAAAATTTTACAGGGAGAGGGAATAAAAAATCACAGGGAGAGGGAATAAAATGTCACAGGGAGAAGGGAATAAAAAGTCACAGGAAGAGGGAATAAAATTTCACAGGGAGAGGGAATAAATTGTCACGGGGAGAAGGAATAAAATGTCACAGAGGGAAGGGAGTAAAATGTCACAGGGAGAGGGAATGAAATGTCACAGGGAGAAGGAAATAAAATGTCACAGGGAGAAGTGAATAAAATGTCACAGGGAGAATGAAATAAAATATTACAGGGAGATGGAATAAAATTTCACAGGGAGAGTGAATAAAAAATCACAGGGATAGGGAATAAAATGGCACGGGGAGAGGGAATGAAACGACACAGGGAGAAGGGAATAAAATATCCCAAGGAGACGGAATAAGATGTCACAGGGGGAGGGAATAAAATGTCACAGGCAGAAGGGAAATAAATGTCACAGGAGGTGGGAATGAATTGTCAAAGGGAAAAGGGAATACAATGTCACAGGGAGAATGAAATAAAATATTACAGGGAGATGTAATAAAATTTGACATGGAGAGGGAATAAAAAATCACAGGGAGTGGGAATAAAATGTCACGGGGAGAGGGAATGAAACGACACAGGGAGAAGGGAATAAAATATCCCAAGGAGAGGGAATAAGATGTCACAGGGGGAGGGAATGAAATTTCACAGGTAGAAGGGAAAGAAATGTCATAGGAGGAGGGAATGAATTGTCACAGGGAGAAGGGAATAAAATGTCACGGGAAGAGGGAGTAAAACGTCACAGGGAGAGGGAATGAAAGGTCACAGTGAGAAGGGAATAAAATGTCACAGGGAGAAGGAAATAAAATATCACAGGGAAGAGGAATAAAATGTCACAGGGAGAGGGAATAAAAAATCAAAGGGAGTGGGAATAAAATGTCACAGGGAGAAGGGAATAAAAAGTCACAGGAAGAGGGAATAAAATGTCACAGGGAGAAGGGAATAAAATGTCACAGGGCGAGAGAATAAAATGTCACAGGGAGAAGGAATAAAATGTCACAGGGAGAAGGGAATAAAATCTAACAGGTTGAGGGAATGAAATGTCACAGGGAGAAGGAAATAAAATGTCACAGGGAGAAGGGAATAAAATGTCACAGGGAGAAGGGAATAAAATGTCACAGGGAGAATGAAATAAAATATTACAGGGAGATGTAATAAAATTTCACATGGAGAGGGAATAAAAAATCACAGGGAGTGGGAATAAAATGTCACGGGGAGAGGAAATGAAACGACACAGGGAGAAGGGAATTAAATATCCCAAGGAGAGGGAATAAGATGTCACAGGGGGAGGGAATGAAATGTCACAGGTAGAAGGGAAAGAAATGTCACAGGAAGAGGGAATAAACGTCACAGGGAGAGGGAATGAAATGTCACAGTGAGAAGGGAATAAAATGTCACTAGGAGATGGGAATAAAATGTCAAAGGGAGTGGGAATAAAATGTCACAGGGAGAAGGAAATAAAATATCACAGCGAGAAGGAATAAAATTTCACAGGGAGAGGGAATAAAAAATCACAGCGAGAGGGAATAAAATGTCACAGGGAGAAGGGAATAAAAAGTCACAGGAAGAGGGAATAATATTTAACAGCGAGAGGGAATAAAATGTCACGGGGATAGAGAATGAAATGTCAAAGGGGGAGGGAATGAAATGTCACAGGGAGAGGGAATGAAATGTCACAGGGTGAGGGAATGAAATGTCACGGGGATAGAGAATGAAATGTCAAAGTGGGAGGGAATAAAATGTCACAGGGAGAGGGAATGAAATGTCACAGGGAGAAGGGAATAAAATGTCACAGGGAGAAGGGAATAAAATGTCACAGGGAGAAGGGAATAAACTGTCACAGGGAGACAGAATAAAATGTCACAGGGAGAGGGAATAAAATGTCACAGGGAGAAGGGAAAAAAATGTCACAGGGAGAGGGAATAAAATGTCACAGGGAGAAGGGAATAAAATGTCACAGGAAGAGGGAATAAAACGTCACAGGGAGAGGGAATGAAATGTCACAGTGAGAAGGGAATAAAATGTCACAGGGAGAAGGAAATAAAATATCACAGGGAAGAGGAATAAAATGTCACAGGGAGAGGGAATAAAAAATCAAAGGGAGTAGGAATAAAATGTCACAGGGAGAAGGGAATAAAAAGTCACAGGAAGAGGGAATAAAATGTCACAGGGAGAAGGGAATAAAATGTCACAGGGCGAGAGAATAAAATGTCAGAGGGAGAAGGAATAAAAGGTCACAGGGAGAAGGGAATAAAATGTCAAAGGGAGAAGGGAATAAAATGTAACAGGGAGAGGGAATGAAATGTCACAGGGAGAAGGGAATAAAATGTCACAGGGAGAAGGGAATAAAATGTAACAGGGAGAAGGAATAAAATGTCACAGGGAGAAGGGAATAAAATGTCACAGGGAGAAGGGAATAAAATGTCACAGGGAGAATGGAATAAAATGTCACAGGGCGAGAGAATAAAATGTCACAGGGAGAAGGAATAAAATGTCACAGGGAGAAGGAAATAAAATATCACAAGGAAGAGGAATAAAATGTCACAGGGAGAGGGAATAAAAAATCAAAGGGAATAGGAATAAAATGTCACAGGGAGAAGGGAATAAAAAGTCACAGGAAGAGGGAATAAAATGTCACAGGGAG
This sequence comes from Narcine bancroftii, assembly GCF_036971445.1. Classification (NCBI taxonomy): domain Eukaryota; kingdom Metazoa; phylum Chordata; class Chondrichthyes; order Torpediniformes; family Narcinidae; genus Narcine; species Narcine bancroftii. Next base: position 1,838,170 of record NC_091470.1, on the reverse strand, counting down.
AAGGGAATAAAATGTCACAGGGCGAGAGAATAAAATGTCAGAGGGAGAAGGAATAAAAGGTCACAGGGAGAAGGGAATAAAATGTCAAAGGGAGAAGGGAATAAAATGTAACAGGGAGAGGGAATGAAATGTCACAGGGAGAAGGGAATAAAATGTCACAGGGAGAAGGGAATAAAATGTAACAGGGAGAAGGAATAAAATGTCACAGGGAGAAGGGAATAAAATGTCACAGGGAGAAGGGAATAAAATGTCACAGGGAGAATGGAATAAAATGTCACAGGGCGAGAGAATAAAATGTCACAGGGAGAAGGAATAAAATGTCACTGGGAGAAGGGAATAAAATGTCACAGGCAGAAGGGAATAAAATGTAACAGGAAGAGGGAATAAAATGTCACAGGGAGAAGGGAATAAAATGTCACAGGGCGAGAGAATAAAATGTCACAGGGAGAGGGAATGAAATGTCACAGGGAGAAGGAAATAAAATGTCACAGGGAGAAGGGAATAAAATGTCACAGGGAGAATGAAATAAAATATTACAGGGAGATGGAATAAAATTTCACAGGGAGAGTGAATAAAAAATCACAGGGAGAGGGAATAAAATGTCACAGGGAGTGGGAATAAAATGTCACGGGGAGAGGGAATGAAATGACACAGGGAGAAGGGACTAAAATATCCCAAGGAGAGGGAATAAGATGTCACAGGGGGAGGGAATGAAATGTCACAGGTAGAAGGGAAAGAAATGTCACAGGAAGAGGGAATGAATTGACACAGGGAGAAGGGAATAAAATGTCACAGGAAGAGGGAATAAAACGTCACAGGGAGAGGGAATGAAATGTCACAGTGAGAAGATAATAAAATGTCACTAGGAGATGGGAATAAAATGTCAAAGGGAGTGGGAATAAAATGTCACAGGGAGAAGGAAATAAAATATCACAGGGAGAAGGAATAAAATTTCACAGCGAGAGGGAATAAAAAATCACAGCGAGAGGGAATAAAATGTCACAGGGAGAAGGGAATTAAAAAGTCAGAGGAAGAGGGAATAATATTTAACAGCGAGAGGGAATAAAATGTCACGGGGATTGAGAATTAAAAGTCAAAGGGGGAGGGAATGAAATGTCACAGGGAGAGGGCATGAAATGTCACAGGGAGAGGGAATAAAATGTCACAGGGAGAAGGGAATAAAATGTCACAGGGAGAGGGAATAAAATGTCACGGAGAAGGGAATAAAATGTTACAGGAAGAGGGAATAAAATGTCACAGGGAGAAGGGAATAAAATGTCACAGGGCGAGAGAATAAAATGTCACAGGGAGAAGGAATAAAATGTCACAGGGAGAAGGGAATAAAATGTCACAGGGAGAAGGGAATAAAATGTCACAGGGAGAAGGGAATAAAATGTCACAGGGAGAATGAAATAAAATATTACAGGGAGATGTAATAAAATTTCACATGGAGAGGGAATAAAAAATCACAGGGAGTGGGAATAAAATGTCACGGGGAGAGGGAATGAAACGACACAGGGAGAAGGGAATAAAATATCCCAAGGAGAGGGAATAAGATGTCACAGGGGGAGGGAATGAAATGTCACAGGTAGAAGGGAAAGAAATGTCACAGGAAGAGGGAATGAATTGTCACAGGGAGAAGGGAATAAAATGTCACAGGAAGAGGGAATAAAACGTCACAGGGAGAGGGAATGAAATGTTACAGTGAGAAGGGAATAAAATGTCACTAGGAGATGGGAATAAAATGTCAAAGGGAGTGGGAATAAAATGTCACAGGGAGAAGGAAATAAAATATCACAGGGAGAAGGAATAAAATTTCACAGGGAGAGGGAATAAAAAATCACAGCGAGAGGGAATAAAATGTCACAGGGAGAAGGGAATAAAAAGTCACAGGAAGAGGGAATAATATTTAACAGCGAGAGGGAATAAAATGTCACGGGGATAGAGAATGAAATGTCAAAGGGGGAGGGAATGAAATGTCACAGGGAGAGGGAATGAAATGTCACAGGGTGAGGGAATGAAATGTCACGGGAATAGAGAATGAAATGTCAAAGGGGGAGGGAATGAAATGTCACAGGGAGAGGGAATGAAATGTCACAGGGAGAGGGAATGAAATGTCACAGGGAGAAGGGAATAAAATGTAACAGGGAGAGGGAATGAAATGTCACAGGGAGAAGGGAATAAAACGTCACAGGGAGAGGGAATGAAATGTCACAGTGAGAAGGGAATAAAATGTCACTAGGAGATGGGAATAAAATGTCAAAGGGAGTGGGAATAAAATGTCACAGGGAGAAGGAAATAAAATATCACAGGGAGAAGGAATAAAATTTCACAGGGAGAGGGAATAAAAAATCACAGCGAGAGGGAATAAAATGTCACAGGGAGAAGGGAATAAAAAGTCACAGGAAGAGGGAATAATATTTAACAGCGAGAGGGAATAAAATGTCACGGGGATAGAGAATGAAATGTCAAAGGGGGTGGGAATGAAATGTCACAGGGAGAGGGAATGAAATGTCACAGGGTGAGGGAATGAAATGTCACGGGAATAGAGAATGAAATGTCAAAGGGGGAGGGAATGAAATGTCACAGGGAGAGGGAATGAAATGTCACAGGGAGAAGGGAATAAAATGTCACAGGGAGAAGGGAATAAAATGTCACAGGGAGAAGGGAATAAACTGTCACAGGGAGACGGAATAAAATGTCACAGGGAGAGGGAATAAAATGTCACAGGGAGAAGGGAAAAAAATGTCACAGGGAGAGGGAATAAAATGACACAGGGAGAAGGGAATAAAATGTTACAGGAAGAGGGAATAAAATGTCACAGGGAGAAGGGAATAAAATGTCACAGGGAGAAGGAATAAAATGTCACAGGGAGAAGGGAATAAAATGTCACAGGGAGAAGGGAGTAAAATGTCACAGGGAGAGGGAATGAAATGTCACAGGGAGAAGGAAATAAAATGTCACAGGGAGAAGTGAATAAAATGTCACAGGGAGAATGAAATAAAATATTACAGGGAGATGGAATAAAATTTCACAGGGAGAGGGAATAAAAAATCACAGGGATAGGGAATAAAATGTCACGGGGAGAGGGAATGATACGACACAGGGAGAAGGGAATAAAATATCCCAAGGAGACGGAATAAGATGTCACAGGGGGAGGGAATAAAATGTCACAGGCAGAAGGGAAATAAATGTCACAGGAGGTGGGAATGAATTGTCAAAGGGAGAAGGGAATACAATGTCACAGGGAGAATGAAATAAAATATTACAGGGAGATGTAATAAAATTTGACATGGAGAGGGAATAAAAAATCACAGGGAGTGGGAATAAAATGTCACGGGGAGAGGGAATGAAACGACACAGGGAGAAGGGAATAAAATATCCCAAGGAGAGGGAATAAGATGTCACAGGGGGAGGGAATGAAATGTCACAGGTAGAAGGGAAAGAAATGTCATAGGAGGAGGGAATGAATTGTCACAGGGAGAAGGGAATAAAATGTCACGGGAAGAAGGAGTAAAACGTCACAGGGAGAGGGAATGAAAGGTCACAGTGAGAAGGGAATAAAATGTCACAGGGAGAAGGAAATAAAATATCACAGGGAAGAGGAATAAAATGTCACAGGGAGAGGGAATAAAAAATCAAAGGGAGTAGGAATAAAATGTCACAGGGAGAAGGGAATAAAAAGTCACAGGAAGAGGGAATAAAATGTCACAGGAAGAAGGGAATAAAATGTCACAGGGCGAGAGAATAAAATGTCAGAGGGAGAAGGAATAAAAGGTCACAGGGAGAAGGGAATAAAATGTCAAAGGGAGAAGGGAATAAAATGTAACAGGGAGAAGGGAATAAAATGTCACAGGGAGAAGGGAATAAAATGTCACAGGGAGAAGGGAATAAAATGTAACAGGGAGAAGGAATAAAATGTCACAGGGAGAAGGGAATAAAATGTCACAGGGAGAAGGGAATAAAATGTCACAGGGAGAATGGAATAAAATGTCACAGGCAGAAGGGAATAAAATGTAACAGGAAGAGGGAATAAAATGTCACAGGGAGAAGGGAATAAAATGTCACAGGGCGAGAGAATAAAATGTCACAGGGAGAGGGAATGAAATGTCACAGGGAGAAGGAAATAAAATGTCACAGGGAGAAGGGAATAAAATGTCACAGGGAGAATGAAATAAAATATTACAGGGAGATGGAATAAAATTTCACAGGGAGAGTGAATAAAAAATCACAGGGAGAGGGAATAAAATGTCACAGGGAGTGGGAATGAAATGTCACGGGGAGAGGGAATGAAATGACACAGGGAGAAGGGACTAAAATATCCCAAGGATAGGGAATAAGATGTCACAGGGGGAGGGAATGAAATGTCACAGGTAGAAGGGAAAGAAATGTCACAGGAAGAGGGAATGAATTGTCACAGGGAGAAGGGAATAAAATGTCAAAGGAAGAGGGAATAAAACGTCACAGGGAGAGGGAATGAAATGTCACAGTCAGAAGGGAATAAAATGTCACTAGGAGATGGGAATAAAATGTCAAAGGGAGTGGGAATAAAATGTCACAGGGAGAAGGAAATAAAATATCACAGGGAGAAGGAATAAAATTTCACAGCGAGAGGGAATAAAAAAATCACAGCGAGAGGGAATAAAATGTCACAGGGAGAAGGGAATAAAAAGTCAGAGGAAGAGGGAATAATATTTAACAGCGAGAGGGAATAAAATGTCACGGGGATTGAGAATTAAAAGTCAAAGGGGGAGGGAATGAAATGTCACAGGGAGAGGGCATGAAATGTCACAGGGAGAGGGAATAAAATTTCACATGGAGAGGGAATAAAAAATCACAGGGAGTGGGAATAAAATGTCACGGGGAGAGGGAATGAAACGACACAGGGAGAAGGGAATAAAATATCCCAAGGAGAGGGAATAAGATGTCACAGGGGGAGGGAATGAAATGTCACAGGTAGAAGGGAAAGAAATGTCACAGGAAGAGGGAATAAAACGTCACAGGGAGAGGGAATGAAATGTCACAGTGAGAAGGGAATAAAATGTCACTAGGAGATGGGAATAAAATGTCAAAGGGAGTGGGAATAAAATGTCACAGGGAGAAGGAAATAAAATATCACAGCGAGAAGGAATAAAATTTCACAGGGAGAGGGAATAAAAAATCACAGCGAGAGGGAATAAAATGTCACAGGGAGAAGGGAATAAAAAGTCACAGGAAGAGGGAATAATATTTAACAGCGAGAGGGAATAAAATGTCACGGGGATAGAGAATGAAATGTCAAAGGGGGAGGGAATGAAAAGTCACAGGGAGAGGGAATGAAATGTCACAGGGTGAGGGAATGAAATGTCACGGGGATAGAGAATGAAATGTCAAAGGGGGAGGGAATAAAATGTCACAGGGAGAGGGAATGAAATGTCACAGGGAGAAGGGAATAAAATGTCACAGGGAGAAGGGAATAAAATGTCACAGGGAGAGGGGAATGAAATGTCACAGGGAGAAGGAAATAAAATATCACAGGGAGATGGAAAAAATTTCGCAGGGAGAGGGAATAAAAAATCACAGGAAGAGGGAATAAAATGTCACAGGGAGAAGGGAATAAAAAGTCACAGGGAGAGGGAATAAAATTTCACAGGGAGAGGGAATAAAATGTCACGGGGAGAGGGAATAAAATGTTACGGGAGAAGGGAATAAAATGTCACAGGGAGAAGGGAATAAAAGGTCACAGGAAGAGGAAATAAAATGTCACAGTGAGAGGGAATGAAAAGTCACACGGAGAAGGGAAGAAAATGACAGAGGGAGAAGGGAATAAAATGACACAGGGAGAAGGGAATAAAATGTCACAAGGAGAGGGAATGAAATGTCACAGGGTTAGGGAATGAAATGTCACAGGGAAAGGGAATGAAATGTCACAGGGGGAGGGAATGAAATATCACAGGGAGAAGGGAAAGAAATGTCTCAGGGGGAGGGAATGTAATGTCACAGGGAGAGGGAATAAAAAGTCACAGGGAGAAGGGAATAAAATGTCACAGGGTGAAGGAATAAAATGTCACAGGGAGAGGGAATAAAATGTCACAGAGAGAAGGGATTAAAATGTCAGAGGGAGAAGGGAATAAAATGTCACAGGGAGAAGGGAATAAAATGTGAAATGGAGAGGGAATAAAAAGTCACAGGGAGAAGGAAATAAAATGTCACATGGAGATGGAATAAAATGTCACAGGGAGAAGGGAAAGAAATGTCACCGGGAGAAGGGAATAACATGTCACAGGGAGAAGGAATAAAATGTCACAGGGACAAGGGAATAAAATGTCACTGGGAGAAGGGAATAAAATGTCACAGGGAGAAGGGAATTAAATATTACAGGGAGAGGGAATCAAATGTCACAGGGTGAAGGGAAGAAAATGTCACAGGGAGAAGGGAATAATATGTCACAGAGAGAAGGAATAAAATGTCACATGGAGAAGGGAATAAAATGTCAGAGGGTGAAGGAATAAAATGTCACAGGGAGAGGCAATAAAATGTCACAGGGTGAAGGAATAAAATTTCACAGGGAGGGGGAATAAAATTTCACAGGGAGAAGGGAATAAAATGTCACAGGGAGAAGGAAATAAAATATCACAGGGAAAAGGAATAAAATTTTACAGGGAGAGGGAATAAAAAATCACAGGGAGAGGGAATAAAATGTCACAGGGAGAAGGGAATAAAAAGTCACAGGAAGAGGGAATAAAATTTCACAGGGAGAGGGAATAAATTGTCACGGGGAGAAGGAATAAAATGTCACAGAGGGAAGGGAGTAAAATGTCACAGGGAGAGGGAATGAAATGTCACAGGGAGAAGGAAATAAAATGTCACAGGGAGAAGTGAATAAAATGTCACAGGGAGAATGAAATAAAATATTACAGGGAGATGGAATAAAATTTCACAGGGAGAGTGAATAAAAAATCACAGGGATAGGGAATAAAATGGCACGGGGAGAGGGAATGAAACGACACAGGGAGAAGGGAATAAAATATCCCAAGGAGACGGAATAAGATGTCACAGGGGGAGGGAATAAAATGTCACAGGCAGAAGGGAAATAAATGTCACAGGAGGTGGGAATGAATTGTCAAAGGGAAAAGGGAATACAATGTCACAGGGAGAATGAAATAAAATATTACAGGGAGATGTAATAAAATTTGACATGGAGAGGGAATAAAAAATCACAGGGAGTGGGAATAAAATGTCACGGGGAGAGGGAATGAAACGACACAGGGAGAAGGGAATAAAATATCCCAAGGAGAGGGAATAAGATGTCACAGGGGGAGGGAATGAAATTTCACAGGTAGAAGGGAAAGAAATGTCATAGGAGGAGGGAATGAATTGTCACAGGGAGAAGGGAATAAAATGTCACGGGAAGAGGGAGTAAAACGTCACAGGGAGAGGGAATGAAAGGTCACAGTGAGAAGGGAATAAAATGTCACAGGGAGAAGGAAATAAAATATCACAGGGAAGAGGAATAAAATGTCACAGGGAGAGGGAATAAAAAATCAAAGGGAGTGGGAATAAAATGTCACAGGGAGAAGGGAATAAAAAGTCACAGGAAGAGGGAATAAAATGTCACAGGGAGAAGGGAATAAAATGTCACAGGGCGAGAGAATAAAATGTCACAGGGAGAAGGAATAAAATGTCACAGGGAGAAGGGAATAAAATCTAACAGGTTGAGGGAATGAAATGTCACAGGGAGAAGGAAATAAAATGTCACAGGGAGAAGGGAATAAAATGTCACAGGGAGAAGGGAATAAAATGTCACAGGGAGAATGAAATAAAATATTACAGGGAGATGTAATAAAATTTCACATGGAGAGGGAATAAAAAATCACAGGGAGTGGGAATAAAATGTCACGGGGAGAGGAAATGAAACGACACAGGGAGAAGGGAATTAAATATCCCAAGGAGAGGGAATAAGATGTCACAGGGGGAGGGAATGAAATGTCACAGGTAGAAGGGAAAGAAATGTCACAGGAAGAGGGAATAAACGTCACAGGGAGAGGGAATGAAATGTCACAGTGAGAAGGGAATAAAATGTCACTAGGAGATGGGAATAAAATGTCAAAGGGAGTGGGAATAAAATGTCACAGGGAGAAGGAAATAAAATATCACAGCGAGAAGGAATAAAATTTCACAGGGAGAGGGAATAAAAAATCACAGCGAGAGGGAATAAAATGTCACAGGGAGAAGGGAATAAAAAGTCACAGGAAGAGGGAATAATATTTAACAGCGAGAGGGAATAAAATGTCACGGGGATAGAGAATGAAATGTCAAAGGGGGAGGGAATGAAATGTCACAGGGAGAGGGAATGAAATGTCACAGGGTGAGGGAATGAAATGTCACGGGGATAGAGAATGAAATGTCAAAGTGGGAGGGAATAAAATGTCACAGGGAGAGGGAATGAAATGTCACAGGGAGAAGGGAATAAAATGTCACAGGGAGAAGGGAATAAAATGTCACAGGGAGAAGGGAATAAACTGTCACAGGGAGACAGAATAAAATGTCACAGGGAGAGGGAATAAAATGTCACAGGGAGAAGGGAAAAAAATGTCACAGGGAGAGGGAATAAAATGTCACAGGGAGAAGGGAATAAAATGTCACAGGAAGAGGGAATAAAACGTCACAGGGAGAGGGAATGAAATGTCACAGTGAGAAGGGAATAAAATGTCACAGGGAGAAGGAAATAAAATATCACAGGGAAGAGGAATAAAATGTCACAGGGAGAGGGAATAAAAAATCAAAGGGAGTAGGAATAAAATGTCACAGGGAGAAGGGAATAAAAAGTCACAGGAAGAGGGAATAAAATGTCACAGGGAGAAGGGAATAAAATGTCACAGGGCGAGAGAATAAAATGTCAGAGGGAGAAGGAATAAAAGGTCACAGGGAGAAGGGAATAAAATGTCAAAGGGAGAAGGGAATAAAATGTAACAGGGAGAGGGAATGAAATGTCACAGGGAGAAGGGAATAAAATGTCACAGGGAGAAGGGAATAAAATGTAACAGGGAGAAGGAATAAAATGTCACAGGGAGAAGGGAATAAAATGTCACAGGGAGAAGGGAATAAAATGTCACAGGGAGAATGGAATAAAATGTCACAGGGCGAGAGAATAAAATGTCACAGGGAGAAGGAATAAAATGTCACTGGGAGAAGGGAATAAAATGTCACAGGCAGAAGGGAATAAAATGTAACAGGAAGAGGGAATAAAATGTCACAGGGAGAAGGGAATAAAATGTCACAGGGCGAGAGAATAAAATGTCACAGGGAGAGGGAATGAAATGTCACAGGGAGAAGGAAATAAAATGTCACAGGGAGAAGGGAATAAAATGTCACAGGGAGAATGAAATAAAATATTACAGGGAGATGGAATAAAATTTCACAGGGAGAGTGAATAAAAAATCACAGGGAGAGGGAATAAAATGTCACAGGGAGTGGGAATAAAATGTCACGGGGAGAGGGAATGAAATGACACAGGGAGAAGGGACTAAAATATCCCAAGGAGAGGGAATAAGATGTCACAGGGGGAGGGAATGAAATGTCACTGGTAGAAGGGAAAGAAATGTCACAGGAAGAGGGAATGAATTGTCACAGGGAGAAGGGAATAAAATGTCACAGGAAGAGGGAATAAAACGTCACAGGGAGAGGGAATGAAATGTCACAGTGAGAAGGGAATAAAATGTCACTAGGAGATGGGAATAAAATGTCAAAGGGAGTGGGAATAAAATGTCACAGGGAGAAGGAAATAAAATATCACAGGGAGAAGGAATAAAATTTTACAGCGAGAGGGAATAAAAAATCACAGCGAGAGGGAATAAAATGTCACAGGGAGAAGGGAATAAAAAGTCAGAGGAAGAGGGAATAATATTTAACAGCGAGAGGGAATAAAATGTCACGGGGATTGAGAATTAAAAGTCAAAGGGGGAGGGAATGAAATGTCACAGGGAGAGGGCATGAAATGTCACAGGGAGAGGGAATAAAATGTCACAGGGAGAAGGGAATAAAATGTCACAGGGAGAGGGAATAAAATGTCACGGAGAAGGGAATAAAATGTTACAGGAAGAGGGAATAAAATGTCACAGGGAGAAGGGAATAAAATGTCACAGGGCGAGAGAATAAAATGTCACAGGGAGAAGGAATAAAATGTCACAGGGAGAAGGGAATAAAATGTCACAGGGAGAAGGGAATAAAATGTCACAGGGAGAAGGGAATAAAATGTCACAGGGAGAATGAAATAAAATATTACAGGGAGATGTAATAAAATTTCACATGGAGAGGGAATAAAAAATCACAGGGAGTGGGAATAAAATGTCACGGGGAGAGGGAATGAAACGACACAGGGAGAAGGGAATAAAATATCCCAAGGAGAGGGAATAAGATGTCACAGGGGGAGGGAATGAAATGTCACAGGTAGAAGGGAAAGAAATGTCACAGGAAGAGGGAATGAATTGTCACAGGGAGAAGGGAATAAAATGTCACAGGAAGAGGGAATAAAACGTCACAGGGAGAGGGAATGAAATGTCACAGTGAGAAGGGAATAAAATGTCACTAGGAGATGGGAATAAAATGTCAAAGGGAGTGGGAATAAAATGTCACAGGGAGAAGGAAATAAAATATCACAGGGAGAAGGAATAAAATTTCACAGGGAGAGGGAATAAAAAATCACAGCGAGAGGGAATAAAATGTCACAGGGAGAAGGGAATAAAAAGTCACAGGAAGAGGGAATAATATTTAACAGCGAGAGGGAATAAAATGTCACGGGGATAGAGAATGAAATGTCAAAGGGGGAGGGAATGAAATGTCACAGGGAGAGGGAATGAAATGTCATAGGGTGAGGGAATGAAATGTCACGGGAATAGAGAATGAAATGTCAAAGGGGGAGGGAATGAAATGTCACAGGGAGAGGGAATGAAATGTCACAGGGAGAAGGGAATAAAATGTCACAGGGAGAAGGGAATAAAATGTCACAGGGAGAAGGGAATAAACTGTCACAGGGAGACGGAATAAAATGTCACAGGGAGAGGGAATAAAATGTCACAGGGAGAAGGGAAAAAAATGTCACAGGGAGAGGGAATAAAATGACACAGGGAGAAGGGAATAAAATGTTACAGGAAGAGGGAATAAAATGTCACAGGGAGAAGGGAAAGAAATGTCATAGGAGGAGGGAATGAATTGTCACAGGGAGAAGGGAATAAAATGTCACGGGAAGAGGGAGTAAAACGTCACAGGGAGAGGGAATGAAAGGTCACAGTGAGAAGGGAATAAAATGTCACAGGGAGAAGGAAATAAAATATCACAGGGAAGAGGAATAAAATGTCACAGGGAGAGGGAATAAAAAATCAAAGGGAGTGGAAATAAAATGTCACAGGGAGAAGGGAATAAAAAGTCACAGGAAGAGGGAATAAAATGTCACAGGGAGAAGGGAATAAAATGTCACAGGGCGAGAGAATAAAATGTCACAGGGAGAAGGAATAAAATGTCACAGGGAGAAGGGAATAAAATGTAACAGGGAGAGGGAATGAAATGTCACAGGGAGAAGGAAATAAAATGTCACAGGGAGAAGGGAATAAAATGTCACAGGGAGAAGGGAATAAAATGTCACAGGGAGAATGAAATAAAATATTACAGGGAGATGTAATAAAATTTCACATGGAGAGGGAATAAAAAATCACAGGGAGTGGGAATAAAATGTCACGGGGAGAGGAAATGAAACGACACAGGGAGAAGGGAATTAAATATCCCAAGGAGAGGGAATAAGATGTCACAGGGGGAGGGAATGAAATGTCACAGGTAGAAGGGAAAGAAATGTCACAGGAAGAGGGAATAAACGTCACAGGGAGAGGGAATGAAATGTCACAGTGAGAAGGGAATAAAATGTCACTAGGAGATGGGAATAAAATGTCAAAGGGAGTGGGAATAAAATGTCACAGGGAGAAGGAAATAAAATATCACAGCGAGAAGGAATAAAATTTCACAGGGAGAGGGAATAAAAAATCACAGCGAGAGGGAATAAAATGTCACAGGGAGAAGGGAATAAAAAGTCACAGGAAGAGGGAATAATATTTAACAGCGAGAGGGAATAAAATGTCACGGGGATAGAGAATGAAATGTCAAAGGGGGAGGGAATGAAATGTCACAGGGAGAGGGAATGAAATGTCACAGGGTGAGGGAATGAAATGTCACGGGGATAGAGAATGAAATGTCAAAGGGGGAGGGAATAAAATGTCACAGGGAGAGGGAATGAAATGTCACAGGGAGAAGGGAATAAAATGTCACAGGGAGAAGGGAATAAAATGTCACAGGGAGAAGGGAATAAACTGTCACAGGGAGACAGAATAAAATGTCACAGGGAGAGGGAATAAAATGTCACAGGGAGAAGGGAAAAAAATGTCACAGGGAGAGGGAATAAAATGTCACAGGGAGAAGGGAAAGAAATGTCATAGGAGGAGGGAATGAATTGTCACAGGGAGAAGGGAATAAAATGTCACAGGAAGAGGGAATAAAACGTCACAGGGAGAGGGAATGAAATGTCACAGTGAGAAGGGAATAAAATGTCACAGGGAGAAGGAAATAAAATATCACAGGGAAGAGGAATAAAATGTCACAGGGAGAGGGAATAAAAAATCAAAGGGAGTAGGAATAAAATGTCACAGGGAGAAGGGAATAAAAAGTCACAGGAAGAGGGAATAAAATGTCACAGGGAGAAGGGAATAAAATGTCACAGGGCGAGAGAATAAAATGTCAGAGGGAGAAGGAATAAAAGGTCACAGGGAGAAGGGAATAAAATGTCAAAGGGAGAAGGGAATAAAATGTAACAGGGAGAGGGAATGAAATGTCACAGGGAGAAGGGAATAAAATGTCACAGGGAGAAGGGAATAAAATGTAACAGGGAGAAGGAATAAAATGTCACAGGGAGAAGGGAATAAAATGTCACAGGGAGAAGGGAAAGAAATGTCACCGGGAGAAGGGATTAACATGTCACAGGGAGAAGGAATAAAATGTCACAGGGACAAGGGAATAAAATGTCACTGGGAGAAGGGAATAAAATGTCACAGGGAGAAGGGAATTAAATATTACAGGGAGAGGGAATCAAATGTCACAGGGTGAAGGGAAGAAAATGTCACAGGGAGAAGGGAATAATATGTCACAGAGAGAAGGAATAAAATGTCACATGGAGAAGGGAATAAAATGTCAGAGGGTGAAGGAATAAAATGTCACAGGGAGAGGCAATAAAATGTCACAGGGTGAAGGAATAAAATTTCACAGGGAGGGGGAATAAAATTTCACAGGGAGAAGGGAATAAAATGTCACAGGGAGAAGGAAATAAAATATCACAGGGAAATGGAATAAAATTTTACAGGGAGAGGGAATAAAAAATCACAGGGAGAGGGAATAAAATGTCACAGGGAGAAGGGAATAAAAAGTCACAGGAAGAGGGAATAAAATTTCACAGGGAGAGGGAATAAATTGTCACGGGGAGAAGGAATAAAATGTCACAGAGGGAAGGGAGTAAAATGTCACAGGGAGAGGGAATGAAATGTCACAGGGAGAAGGAAATAAAATGTCACAGGGAGAAGTGAATAAAATGTCACAGGGAGAATGAAATAAAATATTACAGGGAGATGGAATAAAATTTCACAGGGAGAGTGAATAAAAAATCACAGGGATAGGGAATAAAATGGCACGGGGAGAGGGAATGAAACGACACAGGGAGAAGGGAATAAAATATCCCAAGGAGACGGAATAAGATGTCACAGGGGGAGGGAATAAAATGTCACAGGCAGAAGGGAAATAAATGTCACAGGAGGTGGGAATGAATTGTCAAAGGGAAAAGGGAATACAATGTCACAGGGAGAATGAAATAAAATATTACAGGGAGATGTAATAAAATTTGACATGGAGAGGGAATAAAAAATCACAGGGAGTGGGAATAAAATGTCACGGGGAGAGGGAATGAAACAACACAGGGAGAAGGGAATAAAATATCCCAAGGAGAGGGAATAAGATGTCACAGGGGGAGGGAATGAAATGTCACAGGTAGAAGGGAAAGAAATGTCATAGGAGGAGGGAATGAATTGTCACAGGGAGAAGGGAATAAAATGTCACGGGAAGAGGGAGTAAAACGTCACAGGGAGAGGGAATGAAAGGTCACAGTGAGAAGGGAATAAAATGTCACAGGGAGAAGGAAATAAAATATCACAGGGAAGAGGAATAAAATGTCACAGGGAGAGGGAATAAAAAATCAAAGGGAGTGGGAATAAAATGTCACAGGGAGAAGGGAATAAAAAGTCACAGGAAGAGGGAATAAAATGTCACAGGGAGAAGGGAATAAAATGTCACAGGGCGAGAGAATAAAATGTCACAGGGAGAAGGAATAAAATGTCACAGGGAGAAGGGAATAAAATGTAACAGGGAGAGGGAATGAAATGTCACAGGGAGAAGGAAATAAAATGTCACAGGGAGAAGGGAATAAAATGTCACAGGGAGAAGGGAATAAAATGTCACAGGGAGAATGAAATAAAATATTACAGGGAGATGTAATAAAATTTCACATGGAGAGGGAATAAAAAATCACAGGGAGTGGGAATAAAATGTCACGGGGAGAGGAAATGAAACGACACAGGGAGAAGGGAATTAAATATCCCAAGGAGAGGGAATAAGATGTCACAGGGAGAGGGAATGAAATGTCACAGGTAGAAGGGAAAGAAATGTCACAGGAAGAGGGAATAAACGTCACAGGGAGAGGGAATGAAATGTCACAGTGAGAAGGGAATAAAATGTCACTAGGAGATGGGAATAAAATGTCAAAGGGAGTGGGAATAAAGTGTCACAGGGAGAAGGAAATAAAATATCACAGCGAGAAGGAATAAAATTTCACAGGGAGAGGGAATAAAAAATCACAGCGAGAGGGAATAAAATGTCACAGGGAGAAGGGAATAAAAAGTCACAGGAAGAGGGAATAATATTTAACAGCGAGAGGGAATAAAATGACACGGGGATAGAGAATGAAATGTCAAAGGGGGAGGGAATGAAATGTCACAGGGAGAGGGAATGAAATGTCACAGGGTGAGGGAATGAAATGTCACGGGGATAGAGAATGAAATGTCAAAGGGGGAGGGAATAAAATGTCACAGGGAGAGGGAATGAAATGTCACAGGGAGAAGGGAATAAAATGTCACAGGGAGAAGGGAATAAAATGTCACAGGGAGAAGGGAATAAACTGTCACAGGGAGACAGAATAAAATGTCACAGGGAGAGGGAATAAAATGTCACAGGGAGAAGGGAAAAAAATGTCACAGGGAGAGGGAATAAAATGTCACAGGGAGAAGGGAAAGAAATGTCATAGGAGGAGGGAATGAATTGTCACAGGGAGAAGGGAATAAAATGTCACAGGAAGAGGGAATAAAACGTCACAGGGAGAGGGAATGAAATGTCACAGTGAGAAGGGAATAAAATGTCACAGGGAGAAGGAAATAAAATATCACAGGGAAGAGGAATAAAATGTCACAGGGAGAGGGAATAAAAAATCAAAGGGAGTAGGAATAAAATGTCACAGGGAGAAGGGAATAAAAAGTTACAGGAAGAGGGAATAAAATGTCACAGGGAGAAGGGAATAAAATGTCACAGGGCGAGAGAATAAAATGTCAGAGGGAGAAGGAATAAAAGGTCACAGGGAGAAGGGAATAAAATGTCAAAGGGAGAAGGGAATAAAATGTAACAGGGAGAGGGAATGAAATGTCACAGGGAGAAGGGAATAAAATGTCACAGGGAGAAGGGAATAAAATGTAACAGGGAGAAGGAATAAAATGTCACAGGGAGAAGGGAATAAAATGTCACAGGGAGAAGGGAATAAAATGTCACAGGGAGAATGGAATAAAATGTCACAGGGCGAGAGAATAAAATGTCACAGGGAGAAGGAATAAAATGTCACTGGGAGAAGGGAATAAAATGTCACAGGCAGAAGGGAATAAAATGTAACAGGAAGAGGGAATAAAATGTCACAGTGAGAAGGGAATAAAATGTCACAGGGCGAGAGAATAAAATGTCACAGGGAGAGGGAATGAAATGTCACAGGGAGAAGGAAATAAAATGTCACAGGGAGAAGGGAATAAAATGTCACAGGGAGAATGAAACAAAATATTACAGGGAGATGGAATAAAATTTCACAGGGAGAGTGAATAAAAAATCACAGGGAGAGGGAATAAAATGTCACAGGGAGTGGGAATAAAATGTCACGGGGAGAGGGAATGAAATGACACAGGGAGAAGGGACTAAAATATCCCAAGGAGAGGGAATAAGATGTCACAGGGGGAGGGAATGAAATGTCACAGGTAGAAGGGAAAGAAATGTCACAGGAAGAGGGAATGAATTGTCACAGGGAGAAGGGAATAAAATGTCACAGGAAGAGGGAATAAAACGTCACAGGGAGAGGGAATGAAATGTCACAGTGAGAAGGGAATAAAATGTCACTAGGAGATGGGAATAAAATGTCAAAGGGAGTGGGAATAAAATGTCACAGGGAGAAGGAAATAAAATATCACAGGGAGAAGGAATAAAATTTCACAGCGAGAGGGAATAAAAAATCACAGCGAGAGGGAATAAAATGTCACAGGGAGAAGGGAATAAAAAGTCAGAGGAAGAGGGAATAATATTTAACAGCGAGAGGGAATAAAATGTCACGGGGATTGAGAATTAAAAGTCAAAGGGGGAGGGAATGAAATGTCACAGGGAGAGGGCATGAAATGTCACAGGGAGAGGGAATAAAATGTCACAGGGGGAAGGGAATAAAATGTCACAGGGAGAGGGAATAAAATGTCACGGAGAAGGGAATAAAATGTTACAGGAAGAGGGAATATAATGTCACAGGGAGAAGGGAATAAAATGTCACAGGGCGAGAGAATAAAATGTCACAGGGAGAAGGAATAAAATGTCACAGGGAGAAGGGAATAAAATGTCACAGGGAGAAGGGAATAAAATGTCACAGGGAGAAGGGAATAAAATGTCACAGGGAGAATGAAATAAAATATTACAGGGAGATGTAATAAAATTTCACATGGAGAGGGAATAAAAAATCACAGGGAGTGGGAATAAAATGTCACGGGGAGAGGGAATGAAACGACACAGGGAGAAGGGAATAAAATATCCCAAGGAGAGGGAATAAGATGTCACAGGGGGAGGGAATGAAATGTCACAGGTAGAAGGGAAAGAAATGTCACAGGAAGAGGGAATGAATTGTCACAGGGAGAAGGGAATAAAATGTCACAGGAAGAGGGAATAAAACGTCACAGGGAGAGGGAATGAAATGTCACAGTGAGAAGGGAATAAAATGTCACTAGGAGATGGGAATAAAATGTCAAAGGGAGTGGGAATAAAATGTCACAGGGAGAAGGAAATAAAATATCACAGGGAGAAGGAATAAAATTTCACAGGGAGAGGGAATAAAAAATCACAGCGAGAGGGAATAAAATGTCACAGGGAGAAGGGAATAAAAAGTCACAGGAAGAGGGAATAATATTTAACAGCGAGAGGGAATAAAATGTCACGGGGATAGAGAATGAAATGTCAAAGGGGGAGGGAATGAAATGTCACAGGGAGAGGGAATGAAATGTCACAGGGTGAGGGAATGAAATGTCACGGGAATAGAGAATGAAATGTCAAAGGGGGAGGGAATGAAATGTCACAGGGAGAGGGAATGAAATGTCACAGGGAGAAGGGAATAAAATGTCACAGGGAGAAGGGAATCAAATGTCACAGGGAGAAGGGAATAAACTGTCACAGGGAGACGGAATAAAATGTCACAGGGAGAGGGAATAAAATGTCACAGGGAGAAGGGAAAAAAATGTCACAGGGAGAGGGAATAAAATGACACAGGGAGAAGGGAATAAAATGTTACAGGAAGAGGGAATAAAATGTCACAGGGAGAAGGGAAAGAAATGTCATAGGAGGAGGGAATGAATTGTCACAGGGAGAAGGGAATAAAATGTCACGGGAAGAGGGAGTAAAACGTCACAGGGAGAGGGAATGAAAGGTCACAGTGAGAAGGGAATAAAATGTCACAGGGAGAAGGAAATAAAATATCACAGGGAAGAGGAATAAAATGTCACAGGGAGAGTGAATAAAAAATCAAAGGGAGTGGGAATAAAATGTCACAGGGAGAAGAGAATAAAAAGTCACAGGAAGAGGGAATAAAATGTCACAGGGAGAAGGGAATAAAATGTCACAGGGCGAGAGAATAAAATGTCACAGGGAGAAGGAATAAAATGTCACAGGGAGAAGGGAATAAAATGTAACAGGGAGAGGGAATGAAATGTCACAGGGAGAAGGAAATAAAATGTCACAGGGAGAAGGGAATAAAATGTCACAGGGAGAAGGGAATAAAATGTCACAGGGAGAATGAAATAAAATATTACAGGGAGATGTAATAAAATTTCACATGGAGAGGGAATAAAAAATCACAGGGAGTGGGAATAAAATGTCACGGGGAGAGGAAATGAAACGACACAGGGAGAAGGGAATTAAATATCCCAAGGAGAGGGAATAAGATGTCACAGGGGGAGGGAATGAAATGTCACAGGTAGAAGGGAAAGAAATGTCACAGGAAGAGGGAATAAACGTCACAGGGAGAGGGAATGAAATGTCACAGTGAGAAGGGAATAAAATGTCACTAGGAGATGGGAATAAAATGTCAAAGGGAGTGGGAATAAAATGTCACAGGGAGAAGGAAATAAAATATCACAGCGAGAAGGAATAAAATTTCACAGGGAGAGGGAATAAAAAATCACAGCGAGAGGGAATAAAATGTCACAGGGAGAAGGGAATAAAAAGTCACAGGAAGAGGGAATAATATTTAACAGCGAGAGGGAATAAAATGTCACGGGGATAGAGAATGAAATGTCAAAGGGGGAGGGAATGAAATGTCACAGGGAGAGGGAATGAAATGTCACAGGGTGAGGGAATGAAATGTCACGGGGATAGAGAATGAAATGTCAAAGGGGGAGGGAATAAAATGTCACAGTGAGAGGGAATGAAATGTCACAGGGAGAAGGGAATAAAATGTCACAGGGAGAAGGGAATAAAATGTCACAGGGAGAAGGGAATAAACTGTCACAGGGAGACAGAATAAAATGTCACAGGGAGAGGGAATAAAATGTCACAGGGAGAAGGGAAAAAAATGTCACAGGGAGAGGGAATAAAATGTCACAGGGAGAAGGGAAAGAAATGTCATAGGAGGAGGGAATGAATTGTCACAGGGAGAAGGGAATAAAATGTCACAGGAAGAGGGAATAAAACGTCACAGGGAGAGGGAATGAAATGTCACAGTGAGAAGGGAATAAAATGTCACAGGGAGAAGGAAATAAAATATCACAGGGAAGAGGAATAAAATGTCACAGGGAGAGGGAATAAAAAATCAAAGGGAGTAGGAATAAAATGTCACAGGGAGAAGGGAATAAAAAGTCACAGGAAGAGGGAATAAAATGTCACAGGGAGAAGGGAATAAAATGTCACAGGGCGAGAGAATAAAATGTCAGAGGGAGAAGGAATAAAAGGTCACAGGGAGAAGGGAATAAAATGTCAAAGGGAGAAGGGAATAAAATGTAACAGGGAGAGGGAATGAAATGTCACAGGGAGAAGGGAATAAAATGTCACAGGGAGAAGGGAATAAAATGTAACAGGGAGAAGGAATAAAATGTCACAGGGAGAAGGGAATAAAATGTCACAGGGAGAAGGGAAAGAAATGTCACCGGGAGAAGGGATTAACATGTCACAGGGAGAAGGAATAAAATGTCACAGGGACAAGGGAATAAAATGTCACTGGGAGAAGGGAATAAAATGTCACAGGGAGAAGGGAATTAAATATTACAGGGAGAGGGAATCAAATGTCACAGGGTGAAGGGAAGAAAATGTCACAGGGAGAAGGGAATAATATGTCACAGAGAGAAGGAATAAAATGTCACATGGAGAAGGGAATAAAATGTCAGAGGGTGAAGGAATAAAATGTCACAGGGAGAGGCAATAAAATGTCACAGGGTGAAGGAATAAAATTTCACAGGGAGGGGGAATAAAATTTCACAGGGAGAAGGGAATAAAATGTCACAGGGAGAAGGAAATAAAATATCACAGGGAAATGGAATAAAATTTTACAGGGAGAGGGAATAAAAAATCACAGGGAGAGGGAATAAAATGTCACAGGGAGAAGGGAATAAAAAGTCACAGGAAGAGGGAATAAAATTTCACAGGGAGAGGGAATAAATTGTCACGGGGAGAAGGAATAAAATGTCACAGAGGGAAGGGAGTAAAATGTCACAGGGAGAGGGAATGAAATGTCACAGGGAGAAGGAAATAAAATGTCACAGGGAGAAGTGAATAAAATGTCACAGGGAGAATGAAATAAAATATTACAGGGAGATGGAATAAAATTTCACAGGGAGAGTGAATAAAAAATCACAGGGATAGGGAATAAAATGGCACGGGGAGAGGGAATGAAACGACACAGGGAGAAGGGAATAAAATATCCCAAGGAGACGGAATAAGATGTCACAGGGGGAGGGAATAAAATGTCACAGGCAGAAGGGAAATAAATGTCACAGGAGGTGGGAATGAATTGTCAAAGGGAAAAGGGAATACAATGTCACAGGGAGAATGAAATAAAATATTACAGGGAGATGTAATAAAATTTGACATGGAGAGGGAATAAAAAATCACAGGGAGTGGGAATAAAATGTCACGGGGAGAGGGAATGAAACAACACAGGGAGAAGGGAATAAAATATCCCAAGGAGAGGGAATAAGATGTCACAGGGGGAGGGAATGAAATGTCACAGGTAGAAGGGAAAGAAATGTCATAGGAGGAGGGAATGAATTGTCACAGGGAGAAGGGAATAAAATGTCACGGGAAGAGGGAGTAAAACGTCACAGGGAGAGGGAATGAAAGGTCACAGTGAGAAGGGAATAAAATGTCACAGGGAGAAGGAAATAAAATATCACAGGGAAGAGGAATAAAATGTCACAGGGAGAGGGAATAAAAAATCAAAGGGAGTGGGAATAAAATGTCACAGGGAGAAGGGAATAAAAAGTCACAGGAAGAGGGAATAAAATGTCACAGGGAGAAGGGAATAAAATGTCACAGGGCGAGAGAATAAAATGTCACAGGGAGAAGGGAATAAAATGTCACAGGGAGAATGAAATAAAATATTACAGGGAGATGTAATAAAATTTCACATGGAGAGGGAATAAAAAATCACAGGGAGTGGGAATAAAATGTCACGGGGAGAGGAAATGAAACGACACAGGGAGAAGGGAATTAAATATCCCAAGGAGAGGGAATAAGATGTCACAGGGAGAGGGAATGAAATGTCACAGGTAGAAGGGAAAGAAATGTCACAGGAAGAGGGAATAAACGTCACAGGGAGAGGGAATGAAATGTCACAGTGAGAAGGGAATAAAATGTCACTAGGAGATGGGAATAAAATGTCAAAGGGAGTGGGAATAAAGTGTCACAGGGAGAAGGAAATAAAATATCACAGCGAGAAGGAATAAAATTTCACAGGGAGAGGGAATAAAAAATCACAGCGAGAGGGAATA
This sequence comes from Narcine bancroftii, assembly GCF_036971445.1. Lineage (NCBI taxonomy): Eukaryota > Metazoa > Chordata > Chondrichthyes > Torpediniformes > Narcinidae > Narcine > Narcine bancroftii. Next base: position 1,816,571 of record NC_091470.1, on the reverse strand, counting down.
AAATGTCACAGGGAGAAGGGAATAAAAAGTCACAGGAAGAGGGAATAATATTTAACAGCGAGAGGGAATAAAATGACACGGGGATAGAGAATGAAATGTCAAAGGGGGAGGGAATGAAATGTCACAGGGAGAGGGAATGAAATGTCACAGGGTGAGGGAATGAAATGTCACGGGGATAGAGAATGAAATGTCAAAGGGGGAGGGAATAAAATGTCACAGGGAGAGGGAATGAAATGTCACAGGGAGAAGGGAATAAAATGTCACAGGGAGAAGGGAATAAAATGTCACAGGGAGAAGGGAATAAACTGTCACAGGGAGACAGAATAAAATGTCACAGGGAGAGGGAATAAAATGTCACAGGGAGAAGGGAAAAAAATGTCACAGGGAGAGGGAATAAAATGTCACAGGGAGAAGGGAAAGAAATGTCATAGGAGGAGGGAATGAATTGTCACAGGGAGAAGGGAATAAAATGTCACAGGAAGAGGGAATAAAACGTCACAGGGAGAGGGAATGAAATGTCACAGTGAGAAGGGAATAAAATGTCACAGGGAGAAGGAAATAAAATATCACAGGGAAGAGGAATAAAATGTCACAGGGAGAGGGAATAAAAAATCAAAGGGAGTAGGAATAAAATGTCACAGGGAGAAGGGAATAAAAAGTTACAGGAAGAGGGAATAAAATGTCACAGGGAGAAGGGAATAAAATGTCACAGGGCGAGAGAATAAAATGTCAGAGGGAGAAGGAATAAAAGGTCACAGGGAGAAGGGAATAAAATGTCAAAGGGAGAAGGGAATAAAATGTAACAGGGAGAGGGAATGAAATGTCACAGGGAGAAGGGAATAAAATGTCACAGGGAGAAGGGAATAAAATGTAACAGGGAGAAGGAATAAAATGTCACAGGGAGAAGGGAATAAAATGTCACAGGGAGAAGGGAATAAAATGTCACAGGGAGAATGGAATAAAATGTCACAGGGCGAGAGAATAAAATGTCACAGGGAGAAGGAATAAAATGTCACTGGGAGAAGGGAATAAAATGTCACAGGCAGAAGGGAATAAAATGTAACAGGAAGAGGGAATAAAATGTCACAGTGAGAAGGGAATAAAATGTCACAGGGCGAGAGAATAAAATGTCACAGGGAGAGGGAATGAAATGTCACAGGGAGAAGGAAATAAAATGTCACAGGGAGAAGGGAATAAAATGTCACAGGGAGAATGAAACAAAATATTACAGGGAGATGGAATAAAATTTCACAGGGAGAGTGAATAAAAAATCACAGGGAGATGGAATAAAATGTCACAGGGAGTGGGAATAAAATGTCACGGGGAGAGGGAATGAAATGACACAGGGAGAAGGGACTAAAATATCCCAAGGAGAGGGAATAAGATGTCACAGGGGGAGGGAATGAAATGTCACAGGTAGAAGGGAAAGAAATGTCACAGGAAGAGGGAATGAATTGTCACAGGGAGAAGGGAATAAAATGTCACAGGAAGAGGGAATAAAACGTCACAGGGAGAGGGAATGAAATGTCACAGTGAGAAGGGAATAAAATGTCACTAGGAGATGGGAATAAAATGTCAAAGGGAGTGGGAATAAAATGTCACAGGGAGAAGGAAATAAAATATCACAGGGAGAAGGAATAAAATTTCACAGCGAGAGGGAATAAAAAATCACAGCGAGAGGGAATAAAATGTCACAGGGAGAAGGGAATAAAAAGTCAGAGGAAGAGGGAATAATATTTAACAGCGAGAGGGAATAAAATGTCACGGGGATTGAGAATTAAAAGTCAAAGGGGGAGGGAATGAAATGTCACAGGGAGAGGGCATGAAATGTCACAGGGAGAGGGAATAAAATGTCACAGGGGGAAGGGAATAAAATGTCACAGGGAGAGGGAATAAAATGTCACGGAGAAGGGAATAAAATGTTACAGGAAGAGGGAATATAATGTCACAGGGAGAAGGGAATAAAATGTCACAGGGCGAGAGAATAAAATGTCACAGGGAGAAGGAATAAAATGTCACAGGGAGAAGGGAATAAAATGTCACAGGGAGAAGGGAATAAAATGTCACAGGGAGAAGGGAATAAAATGTCACAGGGAGAATGAAATAAAATATTACAGGGAGATGTAATAAAATTTCACATGGAGAGGGAATAAAAAATCACAGGGAGTGGGAATAAAATGTCACGGGGAGAGGGAATGAAACGACACAGGGAGAAGGGAATAAAATATCCCAAGGAGAGGGAATAAGATGTCACAGGGGGAGGGAATGAAATGTCACAGGTAGAAGGGAAAGAAATGTCACAGGAAGAGGGAATGAATTGTCACAGGGAGAAGGGAATAAAATGTCACAGGAAGAGGGAATAAAACGTCACAGGGAGAGGGAATGAAATGTCACAGTGAGAAGGGAATAAAATGTCACTAGGAGATGGGAATAAAATGTCAAAGGGAGTGGGAATAAAATGTCACAGGGAGAAGGAAATAAAATATCACAGGGAGAAGGAATAAAATTTCACAGGGAGAGGGAATAAAAAATCACAGCGAGAGGGAATAAAATGTCACAGGGAGAAGGGAATAAAAAGTCACAGGAAGAGGGAATAATATTTAACAGCGAGAGGGAATAAAATGTCACGGGGATAGAGAATGAAATGTCAAAGGGGGAGGGAATGAAATGTCACAGGGAGAGGGAATGAAATGTCACAGGGTGAGGGAATGAAATGTCACGGGAATAGAGAATGAAATGTCAAAGGGGGAGGGAATGAAATGTCACAGGGAGAGGGAATGAAATGTCACAGGGAGAAGGGAATAAAATGTCACAGGGAGAAGGGAATCAAATGTCACAGGGAGAAGGGAATAAACTGTCACAGGGAGACGGAATAAAATGTCACAGGGAGAGGGAATAAAATGTCACAGGGAGAAGGGAAAAAAATGTCACAGGGAGAGGGAATAAAATGACACAGGGAGAAGGGAATAAAATGTTACAGGAAGAGGGAATAAAATGTCACAGGGAGAAGGGAAAGAAATGTCATAGGAGGAGGGAATGAATTGTCACAGGGAGAAGGGAATAAAATGTCACGGGAAGAGGGAGTAAAACGTCACAGGGAGAGGGAATGAAAGGTCACAGTGAGAAGGGAATAAAATGTCACAGGGAGAAGGAAATAAAATATCACAGGGAAGAGGAATAAAATGTCACAGGGAGAGTGAATAAAAAATCAAAGGGAGTGGGAATAAAATGTCACAGGGAGAAGGGAATAAAAAGTCACAGGAAGAGGGAATAAAATGTCACAGGGAGAAGGGAATAAAATGTCACAGGGCGAGAGAATAAAATGTCACAGGGAGAAGGAATAAAATGTCACAGGGAGAAGGGAATAAAATGTAACAGGGAGAGGGAATGAAATGTCACAGGGAGAAGGAAATAAAATGTCACAGGGAGAAGGGAATAAAATGTCACAGGGAGAAGGGAATAAAATGTCACAGGGAGAATGAAATAAAATATTACAGGGAGATGTAATAAAATTTCACATGGAGAGGGAATAAAAAATCACAGGGAGTGGGAATAAAATGTCACGGGGAGAGGAAATGAAACGACACAGGGAGAAGGGAATTAAATATCCCAAGGAGAGGGAATAAGATGTCACAGGGGGAGGGAATGAAATGTCACAGGTAGAAGGGAAAGAAATGTCACAGGAAGAGGGAATAAACGTCACAGGGAGAGGGAATGAAATGTCACAGTGAGAAGGGAATAAAATGTCACTAGGAGATGGGAATAAAATGTCAAAGGGAGTGGGAATAAAATGTCACAGGGAGAAGGAAATAAAATATCACAGCGAGAAGGAATAAAATTTCACAGGGAGAGGGAATAAAAAATCACAGCGAGAGGGAATAAAATGTCACAGGGAGAAGGGAATAAAAAGTCACAGGAAGAGGGAATAATATTTAACAGCGAGAGGGAATAAAATGTCACGGGGATAGAGAATGAAATGTCAAAGGGGGAGGGAATGAAATGTCACAGGGAGAGGGAATGAAATGTCACAGGGTGAGGGAATGAAATGTCACGGGGATAGAGAATGAAATGTCAAAGGGGGAGGGAATAAAATGTCACAGGGAGAGGGAATGAAATGTCACAGGGAGAAGGGAATAAAATGTCACAGGGAGAAGGGAATAAAATGTCACAGGGAGAAGGGAATAAACTGTCACAGGGAGACAGAATAAAATGTCACAGGGAGAGGGAATAAAATGTCACAGGGAGAAGGGAAAAAAATGTCACAGGGAGAGGGAATAAAATGTCACAGGGAGAAGGGAAAGAAATGTCATAGGAGGAGGGAATGAATTGTCACAGGGAGAAGGGAATAAAATGTCACAGGAAGAGGGAATAAAACGTCACAGGGAGAGGGAATGAAATGTCACAGTGAGAAGGGAATAAAATGTCACAGGGAGAAGGAAATAAAATATCACAGGGAAGAGGAATAAAATGTCACAGGGAGAGGGAATAAAAAATCAAAGGGAGTAGGAATAAAATGTCACAGGGAGAAGGGAATAAAAAGTCACAGGAAGAGGGAATAAAATGTCACAGGGAGAAGGGAATAAAATGTCACAGGGCGAGAGAATAAAATGTCAGAGGGAGAAGGAATAAAAGGTCATAGGGAGAAGGGAATAAAATGTCAAAGGGAGAAGGGAATAAAATGTAACAGGGAGAGGGAATGAAATGTCACAGGGAGAAGGGAATAAAATGTCACAGGGAGAAGGGAATAAAATGTAACAGGGAGAAGGAATAAAATGTCACAGGGAGAAGGGAATAAAATGTCACAGGGAGAAGGGAATAAAATGTCACAGGGAGAATGGAATAAAATGTCACAGGGCGAGAGAATAAAATGTCACAGGGAGAAGGAATAAAATGTCACTGGGAGAAGGGAATAAAATGTCACAGGCAGAAGGGAATAAAATGTAACAGGAAGAGGGAATAAAATGTCACAGTGAGAAGGGAATAAAATGTCACAGGGCGAGAGAATAAAATGTCACAGGGAGAGGGAATGAAATGTCACAGGGAGAAGGAAATAAAATGTCACAGGGAGAAGGGAATAAAATGTCACAGGGAGAATGAAACAAAATATTACAGGGAGATGGAATAAAATTTCACAGGGAGAGTGAATAAAAAATCACAGGGAGAGGGAATAAAATGTCACAGGGAGTGGGAATAAAATGTCACGGGGAGAGGGAATGAAATGACACAGGGAGAAGGGACTAAAATATCCCAAGGAGAGGGAATAAGATGTCACAGGGGGAGGGAATGAAATGTCACAGGTAGAAGGGAAAGAAATGTCACAGGAAGAGGGAATGAATTGTCACAGGGAGAAGGGAATAAAATGTCACAGGAAGAGGGAATAAAACGTCACAGGGAGAGGGAATGAAATGTCACAGTGAGAAGGGAATAAAATGTCACTAGGAGATGGGAATAAAATGTCAAAGGGAGTGGGAATAAAATGTCACAGGGAGAAGGAAATAAAATATCACAGGGAGAAGGAATAAAATTTCACAGCGAGAGGGAATAAAAAATCACAGCCAGAGGGAATAAAATGTCACAGGGAGAAGGGAATAAAAAGTCAGAGGAAGAGGGAATAATATTTAACAGCGAGAGGGAATAAAATGTCACGGGGATTGAGAATTAAAAGTCAAAGGGGGAGGGAATGAAATGTCACAGGGAGAGGGCATGAAATGTCACAGGGAGAGGGAATAAAATGTCACAGGGGGAAGGGAATAAAATGTCACAGGGAGAGGGAATAAAATGTCACGGAGAAGGGAATAAAATGTTACAGGAAGAGGGAATATAATGTCACAGGGAGAAGGGAATAAAATGTCACAGGGCGAGAGAATAAAATGTCACAGGGAGAAGGAATAAAATGTCACAGGGAGAAGGGAATAAAATGTCACAGGGAGAAGGGAATAAAATGTCACAGGGAGAAGGGAATAAAATGTCACAGGGAGAATGAAATAAAATATTACAGGGAGATGTAATAAAATTTCACATGGAGAGGGAATAAAAAATCACAGGGAGTGGGAATAAAATGTCACGGGGAGAGGGAATGAAACGACACAGGGAGAAGGGAATAAAATATCCCAAGGAGAGGGAATAAGATGTCACAGGGGGAGGGAATGAAATGTCACAGGTAGAAGGGAAAGAAATGTCACAGGAAGAGGGAATGAATTGTCACAGGGAGAAGGGAATAAAATGTCACAGGAAGAGGGAATAAAACGTCACAGGGAGAGGGAATGAAATGTCACAGTGAGAAGGGAATAAAATGTCACTAGGAGATGGGAATAAAATGTCAAAGGGAGTGGGAATAAAATGTCACAGGGAGAAGGAAATAAAATATCACAGGGAGAAGGAATAAAATTTCACAGGGAGAGGGAATAAAAAATCACAGCGAGAGGGAATAAAATGTCACAGGGAGAAGGGAATAAAAAGTCACAGGAAGAGGGAATAATATTTAACAGCGAGAGGGAATAAAATGTCACGGGGATAGAGAATGAAATGTCAAAGGGGGAGGGAATGAAATGTCACAGGGAGAGGGAATGAAATGTCACAGGGTGAGGGAATGAAATGTCACGGGAATAGAGAATGAAATGTCAAAGGGGGAGGGAATGAAATGTCACAGGGAGAGGGAATGAAATGTCACAGGGAGAAGGGAATAAAATGTCACAGGGAGAAGGGAATCAAATGTCACAGGGAGAAGGGAATAAACTGTCACAGGGAGACGGAATAAAATGTCACAGGGAGAGGGAATAAAATGTCACAGGGAGAAGGGAAAAAAATGTCACAGGGAGAGGGAATAAAATGACACAGGGAGAAGGGAATAAAATGTTACAGGAAGAGGGAATAAAATGTCACAGGGAGAAGGGAAAGAAATGTCATAGGAGGAGGGAATGAATTGTCACAGGGAGAAGGGAATAAAATGTCACGGGAAGAGGGAGTAAAACGTCACAGGGAGAGGGAATGAAAGGTCACAGTGAGAAGGGAATAAAATGTCACAGGGAGAAGGAAATAAAATATCACAGGGAAGAGGAATAAAATGTCACAGGGAGAGTGAATAAAAAATCAAAGGGAGTGGGAATAAAATGTCACAGGGAGAAGGGAATAAAAAGTCACAGGAAGAGGGAATAAAATGTCACAGGGAGAAGGGAATAAAATGTCACAGGGCGAGAGAATAAAATGTCACATGGAGAAGGAATAAAATGTCACAGGGAGAAGGGAATAAAATGTAACAGGGAGAGGGAATGAAATGTCACAGGGAGAAGGAAATAAAATGTCACAGGGAGAAGGGAATAAAATGTCACAGGGAGAAGGGAATAAAATGTCACAGGGAGAATGAAATAAAATATTACAGGGAGATGTAATAAAATTTCACATGGAGAGGGAATAAAAAATCACAGGGAGTGGGAATAAAATGTCACGGGGAGAGGAAATGAAACGACACAGGGAGAAGGGAATTAAATATCCCAAGGAGAGGGAATAAGATGTCACAGGGGGAGGGAATGAAATGTCACAGGTAGAAGGGAAAGAAATGTCACAGGAAGAGGGAATAAACGTCACAGGGAGAGGGAATGAAATGTCACAGTGAGAAGGGAATAAAATGTCACTAGGAGATGGGAATAAAATGTCAAAGGGAGTGGGCATAAAATGTCACAGGGAGAAGGAAATAAAATATCACAGCGAGAAGGAATAAAATTTCACAGGGAGAGGGAATAAAAAATCACAGCGAGAGGGAATAAAATGTCACAGGGAGAAGGGAATAAAAAGTCACAGGAAGAGGGAATAATATTTAACAGCGAGAGGGAATAAAATGTCACGGGGATAGAGAATGAAATGTCAAAGGGGGAGGGAATGAAATGTCACAGGGAGAGGGAATGAAATGTCACAGGGTGAGGGAATGAAATGTCACGGGGATAGAGAATGAAATGTCAAAGGGGGAGGGAATAAAATGTCACAGGGAGAGGGAATGAAATGTCACAGGGAGAAGGGAATAAAATGTCACAGGGAGAAGGGAATAAAATGTCACAGGGAGAAGGGAATAAACTGTCACAGGGAGACGGAATAAAATGTCACAGGGAGAGGGAATAAAATGTCAAAGGGAGAAGGGAAAAAAATGTCACAGGGAGAGGGAATAAAATGTCACAGGGAGAAGGGAAAGAAATGTCATAGGAGGAGGGAATGAATTGTCACAGGGAGAAGGGAATAAAATGTCACAGGAAGAGGGAATAAAACATCACAGGGAGAGGGAATGAAATGTCACAGTGAGAAGGGAATAAAATGTCACAGGGAGAAGGAAATAAAATATCACAGGGAAGAGGAATAAAATGTCACAGGGAGAGGGAATAAAAAATCAAAGGGAGTAGGAATAAAATGTCACAGGGAGAAGGGAATAAAAAGTCACAGGAAGAGGGAATAAAATGTCACAGGGAGAAGGGAATAAAATGTCACAGGGCGAGAGAATAAAATGTCAGAGGGAGAAGGAATAAAAGGTCACAGGGAGAAGGGAATAAAATGTCAAAGGGAGAAGGGAATAAAATGTAACAGGGAGAGGGAATGAAATGTCACAGGGAGAAGGGAATAAAATGTCACAGGGAGAAGGGAATAAAATGTAACAGGGAGAAGGAATAAAATGTCACAGGGAGAAGGGAATAAAATGTCACAGGGAGAAGGGAATAAAATGTCACAGGGAGAATGGAATAAAATGTCACAGGGCGAGAGAATAAAATGTCACAGGGAGAAGGAATAAAATGTCACTGGGAGAAGGGAATAAAATGTCACAGGCAGAAGGGAATAAAATGTAACAGGAAGAGGGAATAAAATGTCACAGGGAGAAGGGAATAAAATGTCACAGGGCGAGAGAATAAAATGTCACAGGGAGAGGGAATGAAATGTCACAGGGAGAAGGAAATAAAATGTCACAGGGAGAAGGGAATAAAATGTCACAGGGAGAATGAAATAAAATATTACAGGGAGATGGAATAAAATTTCACAGGGAGAGTGAATAAAAAATCACAGGGAGAGGGAATAAAATGTCACAGGGAGTGGGAATAAAATGTCACGGGGAGAGGGAATGAAATGACACAGGGAGAAGGGACTAAAATATCCCAAGGAGAGGGAATAAGATGTCACAGGGGGAGGGAATGAAATGTCACAGGTAGAAGGGAAAGAAATGTCACAGGAAGAGGGAATGAATTGTCACAGGGAGAAGGGAATAAAATGTCACAGGAAGAGGGAATAAAACGTCACAGGGAGAGGGAATGAAATGTCACAGTGAGAAGGGAATAAAATGTCACTAGGAGATGGGAATAAAATGTCAAAGGGAGTGGGAATAAAATGTCACAGGGAGAAGGAAATAAAATATCACAGGGAGAAGGAATAAAATTTCACAGCGAGAGGGAATAAAAAATCACAGGGAGAGGGAATAAAATGTCACAGGGAGAAGGGAATAAAAAGTCAGAGGAAGAGGGAATAATATTTAACAGCGAGAGGGAATAAAATGTCACGGGGATTGAGAATTAAAAGTCAAAGGGGGAGGGAATGAAATGTCACAGGGAGAGGGCATGAAATGTCACAGGGAGAGGGAATAAAATGTCACAGGGAGAAGGGAATAAAATGTCACAGGGAGAGGGAATAAAATGTCACGGAGAAGGGAATAAAATGTTACAGGAAGAGGGAATAAAATGTCACAGGGAGAAGGGAATAAAATGTCACAGGGCGAGAGAATAAAATGTCACAGGGAGAAGGAATAAAATGTCACAGGGAGAAGGGAATAAAATGTCACAGGGAGAAGGGAATAAAATGTCACAGGGAGAAGGGAATAAAATGTCACAGGGAGAATGAAATAAAATATTACAGGGAGATGTAATAAAATTTCACATGGAGAGGGAATAAAAAATCACAGGGAGTGGGAATAAAATGTCACGGGGAGAGGGAATGAAACGACACAGGGAGAAGGGAATAAAATATCCCAAGGAGAGGGAATAAGATGTCACAGGGGGAGGGAATGAAATGTCACAGGTAGAAGGGAAAGAAATGTCACAGGAAGAGGGAATGAATTGTCACAGGGAGAAGGGAATAAAATGTCACAGGAAGAGGGAATAAAACGTCACAGGGAGAGGGAATGAAATGTCACAGTGAGAAGGGAATAAAATGTCACTAGGAGATGGGAATAAAATGTCAAAGGGAGTGGGAATAAAATGTCACAGGGAGAAGGAAATAAAATATCACAGGGAGAAGGAATAAAATTTCACAGGGAGAGGGAATAAAAAATCACAGCGAGAGGGAATAAAATGTCACAGGGAGAAGGGAATAAAAAGTCACAGGAAGAGGGAATAATATTTAACAGCGAGAGGGAATAAAATGTCACGGGGATAGAGAATGAAATGTCAAAGGGGGAGGGAATGAAATGTCACAGGGAGAGGGAATGAAATGTCACAGGGTGAGGGAATGAAATGTCACGGGAATAGAGAATGAAATGTCAAAGGGGGAGGGAATGAAATGTCACAGGGAGAGGGAATGAAATGTCACAGGGAGAAGGGAATAAAATGTCACAGGGAGAAGGGAATAAAATGTCACAGGGAGAAGGGAATAAACTGTCACAGGGAGACGGAATAAAATGTCACAGGGAGAGGGAATAAAATGTCACAGGGAGAAGGGAAAAAAATGTCACAGGGAGAGGGAATAAAATGACACAGGGAGAAGGGAATAAAATGTTACAGGAAGAGGGAATAAAATGTCACAGGGAGAAGGGAATAAAATGTCACAGGGAGAAGGAATAAAATGTCACAGGGAGAAGGGAATAAAATGTCACAGGGAGAAGGGAGTAAAATGTCACAGGGAGAGGGAATGAAATGTCACAGGGAGAAGGAAATAAAATGTCACAGGGAGAAGTGAATAAAATGTCACAGGGAGAATGAAATAAAATATTACAGGGAGATGGAATAAAATTTCACAGGGAGAGGGAATAAAAAATCACAGGGATAGGGAATAAAATGTCACGGGGAGAGGGAATGAAACGACACAGGGAGAAGGGAATAAAATATCCCAAGGAGACGGAATAAGATGTCACAGGGGGAGGGAATAAAATGTCACAGGCAGAAGGGAAATAAATGTCACAGGAGGTGGGAATGAATTGTCAAAGGGAGAAGGGAATACAATGTCACAGGGAGAATGAAATAAAATATTACAGGGAGATGTAATAAAATTTGACATGGAGAGGGAATAAAAAATCACAGGGAGTGGGAATAAAATGTCACGGGGAGAGGGAATGAAACGACACAGGGAGAAGGGAATAAAATATCCCAAGGAGAGGGAATAAGATGTCACAGGGGGAGGGAATGAAATGTCACAGGTAGAAGGGAAAGAAATGTCATAGGAGGAGGGAATGAATTGTCATAGGGAGAAGGGAATAAAATGTAACAGGGAGAAGGAATAAAATGTCACAGGGAGAAGGGAATAAAATGTCACAGGGAGAAGGGAATAAAATGTCACAGGGAGAATGGAATAAAATGTCACAGGGCGAGAGAATAAAATGTCACAGGGAGAAGGAATAAAATGTCACTGGGAGAAGGGAATAAAATGTCACAGGCAGAAGGGAATAAAATGTAACAGGAAGAGGGAATAAAATGTCACAGGGAGAAGGGAATAAAATGTCACAGGGCGAGAGAATAAAATGTCACAGGGAGAGGGAATGAAATGTCACAGGGAGAAGGAAATAAAATGTCACAGGGAGAAGGGAATAAAATGTCACAGGGAGAATGAAATAAAATATTACAGGGAGATGGAATAAAATTTCACAGGGAGAGTGAATAAAAAATCACAGGGAGAGGGAATAAAATGTCACAGGGAGTGGGAATAAAATGTCACGGGGAGAGGGAATGAAATGACACAGGGAGAAGGGACTAAAATATCCCAAGGAGAGGGAATAAGATGTCACAGGGGGAGGGAATGAAATGTCACAGGTAGAAGGGAAAGAAATGTCACAGGAAGAGGGAATGAATTGTCACAGGGAGAAGGGAATAAAATGTCACAGGAAGAGGGAATAAAACGTCACAGGGAGAGGGAATGAAATGTCACAGTGAGAAGGGAATAAAATGTCACTAGGAGATGGGAATAAAATGTCAAAGGGAGTGGGAATAAAATGTCACAGGGAGAAGGAAATAAAATATCACAGGGAGAAGGAATAAAATTTCACAGCGAGAGGGAATAAAAAATCACAGGGAGAGGGAATAAAATGTCACAGGGAGAAGGGAATAAAAAGTCAGAGGAAGAGGGAATAATATTTAACAGCGAGAGGGAATAAAATGTCACGGGGATTGAGAATTAAAAGTCAAAGGGGGAGGGAATGAAATGTCACAGGGAGAGGGCATGAAATGTCACAGGGAGAGGGAATAAAATGTCACAGGGAGAAGGGAATAAAATGTCACAGGGAGAGGGAATAAAATGTCACGGAGAAGGGAATAAAATGTTACAGGAAGAGGGAATAAAATGTCACAGGGAGAAGGGAATAAAATGTCACAGGGCGAGAGAATAAAATGTCACAGGGAGAAGGAATAAAATGTCACAGGGAGAAGGGAATAAAATGTCACAGGGAGAAGGGAATAAAATGTCACAGGGAGAAGGGAATAAAATGTCACAGGGAGAATGAAATAAAATATTACAGGGAGATGTAATAAAATTTCACATGGAGAGGGAATAAAAAATCACAGGGAGTGGGAATAAAATGTCACGGGGAGAGGGAATGAAACGACACAGGGAGAAGGGAATAAAATATCCCAAGGAGAGGGAATAAGATGTCACAGGGGGAGGGAATGAAATGTCACAGGTAGAAGGGAAAGAAATGTCACAGGAAGAGGGAATGAATTGTCACAGGGAGAAGGGAATAAAATGTCACAGGAAGAGGGAATAAAACGTCACAGGGAGAGGGAATGAAATGTCACAGTGAGAAGGGAATAAAATGTCACTAGGAGATGGGAATAAAATGTCAAAGGGAGTGGGAATAAAATGTCACAGGGAGAAGGAAATAAAATATCACAGGGAGAAGGAATAAAATTTCACAGGGAGAGGGAATAAAAAATCACAGCGAGAGGGAATAAAATGTCACAGGGAGAAGGGAATAAAAAGTCACAGGAAGAGGGAATAATATTTAACAGCGAGAGGGAATAAAATGTCACGGGGATAGAGAATGAAATGTCAAAGGGGGAGGGAATGAAATGTCACAGGGAGAGGGAATGAAATGTCACAGGGTGAGGGAATGAAATGTCACGGGAATAGAGAATGAAATGTCAAAGGGGGAGGGAATGAAATGTCACAGGGAGAGGGAATGAAATGTCACAGGGAGAAGGGAATAAAATGTCACAGGGAGAAGGGAATAAAATGTCACAGGGAGAAGGGAATAAACTGTCACAGGGAGACGGAATAAAATGTCACAGGGAGAGGGAATAAAATGTCACAGGGAGAAGGGAAAAAAATGTCACAGGGAGAGGGAATAAAATGACACAGGGAGAAGGGAATAAAATGTTACAGGAAGAGGGAATAAAATGTCACAGGGAGAAGGGAATAAAATGTCACAGGGAGAAGGAATAAAATGTCACAGGGAGAAGGGAATAAAATGTCACAGGGAGAAGGGAGTAAAATGTCACAGGGAGAGGGAATGAAATGTCACAGGGAGAAGGAAATAAAATGTCACAGGGAGAAGTGAATAAAATGTCACAGGGAGAATGAAATAAAATATTACAGGGAGATGGAATAAAATTTCACAGGGAGAGGGAATAAAAAATCACAGGGATAGGGAATAAAATGTCACGGGGAGAGGGAATGAAACGACACAGGGAGAAGGGAATAAAATATCCCAAGGAGACGGAATAAGATGTCACAGGGGGAGGGAATAAAATGTCACAGGCAGAAGGGAAATAAATGTCACAGGAGGTGGGAATGAATTGTCAAAGGGAGAAGGGAATACAATGTCACAGGGAGAATGAAATAAAATATTACAGGGAGATGTAATAAAATTTGACATGGAGAGGGAATAAAAAATCACAGGGAGTGGGAATAAAATGTCACGGGGAGAGGGAATGAAACGACACAGGGAGAAGGGAATAAAATATCCCAAGGAGAGGGAATAAGATGTCACAGGGGGAGGGAATGAAATGTCACAGGTAGAAGGGAAAGAAATGTCATAGGAGGAGGGAATGAATTGTCATAGGGAGAAGGGAATAAAATGTCACGGGAAGAGGGAGTAAAACGTCACAGGGAGAGGGAATGAAAGGTCACAGTGAGAAGGGAATAAAATGTCACAGGGAGAAGGAAATAAAATATCACAGGGAAGAGGAATAAAATGTCACAGGGAGAGGGAATAAAAAATCAAAGGGAGTAGGAATAAAATGTCACAGGGAGAAGGGAATAAAAAGTCACAGGAAGAGGGAATAAAATGTCACAGGGAGAAGGGAATAAAATGTCACAGGGCGAGAGAATAAAATGTCAGAGGGAGAAGGAATAAAAGGTCACAGGGAGAAGGGAATAAAATGTCAAAGGGAGAAGGGAATAAAATGTAACAGGGAGAGGGAATGAAATGTCACAGGGAGAAGGGAATAAAATGTCACAGGGAGAAGGGAATAAAATGTAACAGGGAGAAGGAATAAAATGTCACAGGGAGAAGGGAATAAAATGTCACAGGGAGAAGGGAATAAAATGTCACACGGAGAATGGAATAAAATGTCACAGGGCGAGAGAATAAAATGTCACAGGGAGAAGGAATAAAATGTCACAGGGAGAAGGGAATAAAATGTCACAGGCAGAAGGGAATAAAATGTAACAGGAAGAGGGAATAAAATGTCACAGGGAGAAGGGAATAAAATGTCACAGGGCGAGAGAATAAAATGTCACAGGGAGAGGGAATGAAATGTCACAGGGAGAAGGAAATAAAATGTCACAGGGAGAAGGGAATAAAATGTCACAGGGAGAATGAAATAAAATATTACAGGGAGATGGAATAAAATTTCACAGGGAGAGTGAATAAAAAATCACAGGGAGAGGGAATAAAATGTCACAGGGAGTGGGAATAAAATGTCACTGGGAGAGGGAATGAAATGACACAGGGAGAAGGGACTAAAATATCCCAAGGATAGGGAATAAGATGTCACAGGGGGAGGGAATGAAATGTCACAGGTAGAAGGGAAAGAAATGTCACAGGAAGAGGGAATGAATTGTCACAGGGAGAAGGGAAGAAAATGTCAAAGGAAGAGGGAATAAAACGTCACAGGGAGAGGGAATGAAATGTCACAGTGAGAAGGGAATAAAATGTCACTAGGAGATGGGAATAAAATGTCAAAGGGAGTGGGAATAAAATGTCACAGGGAGAAGGAAATAAAATATCACAGGGAGAAGGAATAAAATTTCACAGCGAGAGGGAATAAAAAAATCACAGCGAGAGGGAATAAAATGTCACAGGGAGAAGGGAATAAAAAGTCAGAGGAAGAGGGAATAATATTTAACAGCGAGAGGGAATAAAATGTCACGGGGATTGAGAATTAAAAGTCAAAGGGGGAGGGAATGAAATGTCACAGGGAGAGGGCATGAAATGTCACAGGGAGAGGGAATAAAATGTCACAGGGAGAAGGGAATAAAATGTCACAGGGAGAGGGAATGAAACGACACAGGGAAAAGGGAATAAAATATCCCAAGGAGAGGGAATGAAATGTCACAGGGAGAAGGAAATAAAATGTCACATGGAGAAGGGAATAAAATGTCACAGGGAGAGGGGAATGAAATGTCACAGGGAGAATGAAATAAAATATTACAGGGAGATGTAATAAAATTTCACATGGAGAGGGAATAAAAAATCACAGGGAGTGGGAATAAAATGTCACGGGGAGAGGGAATGAAACGACACAGGGAGAAGGGAATAAAATATCCCAAGGAGAGGGAATAAGATGTCACAGGGGGAGGGAATGAAATGTCACAGGTAGAAGGGAAAGAAATGTCACAGGAAGAGGGAATAAAACGTCACAGGGAGAGGGAATGAAATGTCACAGTGAGAAGGGAATAAAATGTCACTAGGAGATGGGAATAAAATGTCAAAGGGAGTGGGAATAAAATGTCACAGGGAGAAGGAAATAAAATATCACAGCGAGAAGGAATAAAATTTCACAGGGAGAGGGAATAAAAAATCACAGCGAGAGGGAATAAAATGTCACAGGGAGAAGGGAATAAAAAGTCACAGGAAGAGGGAATAATATTTAACAGCGAGAGGGAATAAAATGTCACGGGGATAGAGAATGAAATGTCAAAGGGGGAGGGAATGAAAAGTCACAGGGAGAGGGAATGAAATGTCACAGGGTGAGGGAATGAAATGTCACGGGGATAGAGAATGAAATGTCAAAGGGGGAAGGAATAAAATGTCACAGGGAGAGGGAATGAAATGTCACAGGGAGAAGGGAATAAAATGTCACAGGGAGAAGGGAATAAAATGTCACAGGGAGAGGGGAATGAAATGTCACAGGGAGAAGGAAATAAAATATCACAGGGAGATGGAAAAAATTTCGCAGGGA